>NW_013667232.1:24796-63277 GCF_000517525.1 Limulus polyphemus | reverse complement strand
AAGGACTTGTGTCGCTGAAGTTTCGTCGGAACGAATTTACGGAAAATTAACTAACGAATGGAGACGTAACAATATATTATATGGCACTTACTTTTGGCATCTTGTTTTTTTTTGGCTGTCGGTTCCCACGAAATTTAAGCCTACTTTTTTATACTGATGGTACTAATACACTAATTTCTGTTTACTTGAATAATACACCTAAGAACATATAATAATAACATGTGCAAAGCAAACAATTCCTAAAGTTTCTAGACCGGAACACCTCGAAAGAAACTTTCAAACTGAATACCGAATATAAAATATTCTTTACTGAAACTAACGTAAGATAATACGTCATTTGATAGCTTAAAACATTATCTTTCTACTGGTTATAAATAATGTAGTACAAAACGTAACATAATTATTGGCAATTTCTGAAAGAAAGTATGTGACAGGTGGGCGTGGCAAGTGGGTCTGATTTTCTAGTTTATGTCTCTGTAAACAAAAAATAAGACTTTGCCTTAGTTTGTTTTGAATTTCGCGCAAAACTATACTAGGGCTATCTGAGCTAGCCGTCCCTAATTTAGCAGTGAAAAACTAGAAGGAAGGCAATTAGTCATCACCACCACCCACCGCCAACTCTTGTGCTACTCTTTTACCAACGAATAGTGGGACTGACAGTTACATTGTAACACCCCCATGGCTGAACGGGCGAGCATGTTTAGTGGGACGGGGATTCGAACCCGGACCCTCAGATTGCGAGTCGAACGCCCTAACCACCTGGCCATTCCGGGCCATTTTGCCCTACTAATATCTATATTATAATAAGTAATTTACATTCAACTCCATACTTCAGAGAGGGGTGGTAAATAAATTAGAGAAGACCAAGAGAAAAAAACGTTATGACTTTCATACCAGAAGAGTTTGGAGATTTAGATATTTCGTTTGAAAATTTATAAAATCAAAACTTATATAATATTAAAATTTGGTTTATTAACAAAGTTTTGATGCGAATTTTATTCTTATACATTAATAGCAAAGTAGTTTAATTAAATTTTGAATGTAACTCTGTAAAAGGTCATGACATGCGCACTTTGATCTACCCGTAGCGAGAGTTTCTCCACCCAAACAGTCAAGGTCATACCCAGCCCTTTAATACGTCATTGTTTGTAAAAGTACATACGCAAGTATGAAAACAAGGCCGTGAGCTGAGAGGCAGCTCACTCTGGGTGTGGGTATACGTTAGTAAAGTCATGTTGAAGATGATGCTGTATCTTATCACTCTCGTGGTGTATGGTAAGTTTAGGATATTTTTTATTTACTGTTGAAACAAAACTTTTCATGTTTGTATAAAAAAAATTAGTTTTACAATCTTCGGCGTCAGATAAAGAAACTTTAATAAAACAAATACTGTTACGAAATATTTGGTCGTGGAAGGATTAAGGAAATCCACTAAGTTTAAATATACTTTAAATGAGTTTAGAAAAATTATACATGTTCTGAAGTTATTTCATTTTAGGAGAAAAATAAATCACGTTATCCTAATTAGTGATAAGATTTGGATGGACGAACATGGCCTAGTGGTTAAGCATGTCTGGACTGTGAATCCTAGAGTTCATGTATTAGTTTGTTATAAAACTCCCCCTCCGTACTCTGGGGCTGAGAGTGCGCTGTAAGAGTGACTTTTAAATCCCCCCTATTCGATGAGACTAGAGTAGCCCATGAGTTAGCGGTGGATGCTGTTTACTAGTTACCTTCCCTCTTAGTCTGTCAGATCAAATTTAGGGTCAACTATGCGCACATTTTACAGTTTTTACAAAATTCTGAAACAAAAAAATATCTAAAATAAATAAGTCTAAAGACAGCTGTGGTCGTCAAACTTGAGATCCACTTGATAAACACGGACGTTTTACACTTTCTATATAGTATAATAAACTCGTCCCACACGTATTTATGTAAAGTTATAAATTATTAATTCTCTTGGAACACTATTTTCTGTGCACACAGTCATTCTGTACGCCAAGAACATTATGTAAAAACAATCATAATAATGATTTCACCTTTCAATGTGTCAAAAAAAAATGTCGGTTTTGTGTTTTTTTACTCTTAATAAGGCAGTGGTTTCTAAAAAGGTCATGTACATTTCTCTACTATCATTTAAACTGGAAAGTTGATGCACACATTCTTGAGACTAAACAATACCGTGTCAAAGAGTATAGGGATCGGTAGATGCACACATTCTTGAGACTAAACTACATTGTTTCAAACAATATAGTGATAGATAGATGCACACATTCTTGAGACTAAACTTCATTGTTTCAAACAGTATAGGGACAGTTGGATGTACACATTCTTGAGACTAAACTACATTGTTTCAAACAGTATAGGGATAGGTAGATGTACACATTCTTGAGACTAAACTACATTGTTTCAAACAGTATAGGGATAGGTAGATGTACACATTCTTGAGACTAAACTACATTGTTTCAAACAGTATAGGGATAGGTAGATGTACACATTCTTGAGACTAAACTACATTGTTTCAAACAGTATAGGGATAGGTAGATCAAGAATGTGTACAGACTAAACTACATTGTTTCAAACAGTATAGGGACAGTTGGATGCACACATTCTTGAGACTAAACTACATTGTTTCAAACAGTATAGGGACAGTTGGATGCACACATTCTTGAGACTAAACTACATTGTTTCAAACAGTATAGGGACAGTTGGATGCACACATTCTTGAGACTAAACTACATTGTTTCAAACAGTATATGAGATGGTAGATGTACACGTTTAATCATGAGATTTTGATGTGTTATTACATTTACTGTAATTATACCAATTTGAAGTTTACTCTTCTCAACAACTGAAACTATGGTTCCACAGAAAATGTCGTTGAAATAAAATAAAACTTGGAGTTCGGTAAAGAAGCAAGTCGTGGTTTACTACATGGAACAGAAGTCTAGTGCTAAAGGACGATTTGTGAAGAGCAATTATAATCGTATGAAAACGGATGCTTTGAAAACAGAAGAAAAACAACAACAATAGAACAAAGTTAATTATCGTTTAGGAATCCAGAGGAAAAAAAAATCCAGATCTGTTAAGAATGAAATGTTGTCTAAATTCCTGTTCTCTCGTTAAGTCTGATTTATATTGTTACTTAATAAAGATTACCATTGCATTTGGTCTCTTATACTATGGTACATAATGTGTACTGGTGTGCAACTGTCGAAAAATAACTAGTGACAGACACTCGAGCTGGTTGCTCTTATGCAGTTTATTTAATGTCTGTCTAGTTACTAATATGTGCAAATATACGACATAGAGACTTGCATCTACAGAAATGTGGTGTGTTTGCGCTTGGAGTTCTATGCAAATATGGATGTTGCATAAAGTAATTCACGAGTGTTGTATGACAGGAAGTATTCAAATACACAGTGAACCCTAATCTCAAGTAATTGTATTAATGATTGTGTAAAGGATTACATATCAAAACTGAAATGTTAAGGAATTAACTACACTGGTCACTGTCCTGTAATGCATCATAGGAAGGTGTGATCTACTTGACATTTCGATTAATGCTGGTGTGAAAATGATTGGGCACAAATATTCAGGTTGTTAACTTTATGTTAACTTTAACTATTCGTTTGTGTGATCTACTTGACATTTCGATTAATGCTGGTGTTAAAATGTTTGGGCACAAATATTTGTCAGGTTGTTAACTTTATGAAAATATAAGATTAACAAGTGAGCTCACACTTCATTTAAAGAAAACTTTGTGATATTCGACGTTTTCATTGATAGCAGTAAAGAATATTTTAACTGGATAAATTCACAATATTCGTGAGTGGCGAAAATTATCTGTAGAAAGTAAAATCCACAGGCAGTAGCTTGCTTATCGTACTAAAAATATTTGTTAGATCCAATGTTTCTGGGAGGGTTGGAAATGTTATATTAAAAAGGTTTTGAATATGTAAATCAAAAGTTACGTGGCATCCACAGCCAATATAGAGTTGTGGTGTAATGGCATGTATCAGAACTACGTTTTGACAATGTTTGACATTACTTAGTGCGATGTCACCTAAAATTGGTAACTTTGGGAAAAGTATGTAACGGCTCTTTTCAACACAAAATATTCATACACTCTGATCATAAAGATGTGTTCAGATTGGGAATTTAGAATTTCCAAAATGGAAATATTCCTTATAGTTAATAGCATTTGAAAACAAAGGAAATATGAATCAACTTAGGGTAATAGGACCATCCAGACGGAGACCTACAACAAGTCATACAGTAGCTCTGGTAAGCAAAGTGTGGCATTTAACGGGTGAAATTTGACGAACATGACGATTAATAAAGTTTAGAGACGGCTTGGATGGGTAGTGAAACAAATTATTACAAATGTACAACGATTCGACAAAATTGTGTTATCAAGGTACCTGATGATACATGCTTGTCAAAACGTTGTACAATTGTAATAGGTTCTTTCACTACCCATTCAGACAGTCTCTAAACTATATTTTCTAAAAAGTGGGTCATCAAATTTAAACCCAAAGATTGGTAGTAAAAGCTTTCCACATGTCCCATGTAAAAGTACACAACATAATCAGGAAGGATCTTCTTATGGAAAAGTAACGCAAGTCACGTGCGCACAAATTTCTTCCATAATAACTGATATTCATGTTATTTCATACAAAGTCATAACGGATGCACTGTCTATAGATTTATTTGCAATTGGTTTCTCAGTGCATATTAACTTCCTTCTTGCACATTAGATGGATTATGGAAAATATGCGAGCAGGAGTGGTGTACGTTACACGTGACAACCTTACACTGGAGCCTTTTGCAAAAGAAACTGTGTTGCAAGGCTATTATCAAGTTACATAGTCGTCAGAAATAGCACGACTGGACATGGACTGTAACGACTTGGTGAGGCTCCAAAATCATTTTAATATAACATAATCAACCTTGTATTCGGTTGTGAATTATATTAACAAAAAAGCAACTTAGTAAGCACAAAGCTTCGCATTGCGCTATTCTGTGCGGTTTCCACTGCGATCATTAAAACCTGACTGTATTATAAGTCCTCTTACGACTGAAATACTGTGGGTGGGGGAGTGTTTCAGTGCGTGATAGTGTAGACTGAAGGTATAGGCTAGGATAGAAAGTAACACCTGTGTCATTAGTGTTTTAGTTATTTGTGTTGAAGCCAGAAATTATTTTTACACCCCTTCTTTCTTCCTTATTTGTTACTGTAACAATCAGACAATCTTCTTCTTCCGTAGCTTTTTCCCGTATCTATACGGGGTCGCTATTTTCGGTTTTGGCAGGGTTTTTACGGCCGGATGCCCTTCCTGACGCCACCCATCCCCCTAATTTAGCAGTGTAAGACTAGAGAGAAGGCTGCTAGTCATCACCACCCACCGCCAACTCTTGGGCTACTCTTTTACCAACGAATAGTGGGATTGACCGTCATATTATAACGCCCCCACGGCTAAAAGGGCGAGCATGTTTGGTGGGATGGGGGCGCGAACCTGCAGATTGCGAGTCGAGCGTCTTACCCACCTGGCCATGCCGGGCCTTGTAACAATCAGACAATGGTTGAAGATTTATAAAAGTTATATTAGGTATTCTCTTGGCAACGGTGAGTAGTACGGCCACGCTCTGGTTAAGTGTGAGACTTTAATGAAACAGTGTATCAGGACATTCATGTGTGCAAGGGGTTCATTTACTACAAACAATATGTACATCAGCAAACAAAAGCCTGTAGAAATACACTTTATCACGACAATAGTTTCAATACTATCTAAAAGCAAGTTCTAATTGGACCATTACAACCTTAAAACCTACACTTTTAGCTGAACTTTTGATCAATCAAAATCTATTTCACACCATATCTTCATTCCTGACTTCTATACAACATCAATTCCTTGATCTTTCTGACTATCTTGTCAAATAATCTGGACAGTTGTGATTTATTTATCTTTGCTTGACTACCCGCATTTATTTTTCCGTTCATGGAAGGAAATAACCTGGAAGGTTATCCTGATATTTACCTGACCTTCAGTCTGGCCAATGGATTAAAATGAGTTGCTGGTCAACTGATCTGAAATACAGGTTCTGGTAGAGGCCACAAACTGATTAGCCATAGGGCGATCACTCATCTGCTGATGACACGATATATCCTGTTAGCCATCAAAAGAAGTAACAAACAACCATCTGTCTCAAAAGAGTTGTCAATTATGGCAAGTACAAGTATTCCCTTCCACTATAAACTTCACCAAATCATGGCTTTGAAATAATGCCAGGCGCAAGCGGTCAGGTGGCCCAAAGCTTGGTGCCTGTGTTGAAGGGTCTATTTTAACTTTACATTTCAAAGATAGTCATTATAATGTTGCATTTTATTGTGTATTATTGTAATTATTTTTCATAAAGGATATTTTATCCTGAATTATTGTAGTTATCTTTATTAAAGAGATGTGTCTTGTACCATATTCTTGTAATTTTGATTTTCGAACTTAAGTTCTCTCTTTGTCATTTAAATGTAGAACCATGTTAATGTTTTGTAGCAGCGATAGCAACTTGCACCAGTTTCACGACCAGTATGTAGTTTCTATTTTACTGAATTTTAAAATTTAAAGTTGGGGATGATCAAAAGCAGTATGAAGGTGAAAAAAGGGAATGATTGTAGTGTACAAAGTATGTTCAGTGTTTTATATTCTCATTTTAGGTGAACGTTATGTTTATCAAGAATTTTCCAATTTGTTCACAAATTGACTTTTCTAGCCGCGTGCGTGTGTGTGTGTGTGTGTGTGGTTTGAGCAAATAACTAATTGCTCATAGAATGTGGCTAGCTCATTTGTGCTCTACTTGCATGTTTTGGTGTCATATGCACTTTCTCGTGGGAATGATAGCTATATTGTAAAATGCACTGCAAAGGTCTACAGAGACCTTTTCCATTGGCGGGTCAGGTGATCCCCTTATTTGAATACCAAACACTGACATTGGTAGCAGATGTCTTCCTCTGAGAGAGGTGACGCTATGGTATCTTTTTGATAGTTGTTCTAATCTCCTAGTCTTATCCAACATTGATTCGGAACTTTGCAATATTCATATTGTCTTCAGATCTTGACCAAGTCTGATTTCTAGGTAAAATCCGTACTGTCTGTCTTGTGTACGCGTTATCTTTGACTTGTTTGTTTTTAAATAAATATTTCTGCCGAACCCAAGTTGTTTACAGATACTATTGAATTTGAAAGGGAAATCGTAAACACCACTTTGGATTCATTACCACTGAGCACAATTTATCAAATAAAACTGTTCTCTGAACCAATGAGTGGTTAATGTTATTCGGTTGCGTATCCTATTTCAAAATATCTTCAATTTTTTTGGCAAATCCGTTTTTAACCAGTCAAAAGTGTTTTAAGAAAAGTTTAGTAAAACCACAGAACTACATAAAACTAAGAAAATGATTCTGTCATGTTAATCCATATGCATCTATTAGCGCCCTCACCATTTTAAAATCTTGCATCATTTTATGCAGGTTATATGTACTATTTTGGAAGTTGTTTTAATCCGAAGTTTGGAGAAATACGCGTATTCAATTGTTCAAAAACCTAAACCCTAACTATTGTGCATCTAAAACTTGTCTTCATTAGTCTGCCGTTTTCACTGGATTTATCAAACAATGTTATTCTGTTTTGATTATTATATTTTTGAAGACCAAGTGGTTATTGTTGAAGTTTTAAAAATGTTTAATAACTAAAAGTAGGTAGAAATGCATACATTTGATGAATATCTCGGTATTTATTTTAGCGAAATAAATAAGATTTACATAATTTGTTTATTAATTATTAAGCACGAAGCTACACAATGGGCTATCTGTGCTGTGTCCACCGGGTATCGAAACCCGTTTTTTTAGCGTTATAAGACTTCATTGTAATATATATTTACTCCTTTAGAAAATACTTAGCTATTAAAAAACTACCATGTTTAACATTTGCAAAAAAAAATTTTCTGACCATTTCCTTGAAATGTTGGGAGACAAAAAAAAAAATTATCCAAACTGGAATAGTGATAAACGTACACTAAACGTATAGTAAATAGGCCAAGGTTTTTTCGTACGAAACTCTTCTGGGAAGAACGCAGACTTGAAACCGGTTCAAAAATACAGCTCGGGCATGTTGCATAAAGAGGGATTTTTTTCAACATGTTTAGTGTATTGTATAACAGCTGCTGGAATGTAGCGTTGACGATCGACAGACGTGGACTACAGACAGTCTTTTAGTTTTTATGTGATATTGAATATGTATATACATATACATAGATATTCTTAAGCAAAGATGTATTTAACTTTATGTTGCTTTCATTATCAGCTTAGGGGTCGTTCACAGTCCGTCATTTTCACAAACCGTACAAAACAAATGTGACCTTCTTCATCCCTTCTTTCTAAAAGCGCACATAAAATGTATTTAAAAGATTTTTGTCAGACATTGGTCATTAAGTGTACGATACAGGGAAGCAATGGTGTGTTCAATATTTGTTGCTGGTCAACATTTGTAAATTATTCCTTCTTTTTTTTTTATTTACTGATAGCAAATGATGTCCTTTAAATAAATTTTTTTGAAAAGTGTACAGGAACATCCATCTCCCCATCACCACCACCAATTCCCTAGCGTACTATTTAAGTTTGTGAAAGTAACGTAAATTGTGAACGACCCCTTACTGAAGCAAGGGAAGGGAAATTATATGCTATACACATAACAGGTTAGCCGGATGTACTCAAACGTCAATAGGAATAATTATATTTAATGATGACTAACCACCACCAGGATAAAGAAAAGAAGAATTACTCAACAGTTATATCAAACGTGTATTAACGTGACTAACTTCCTCGGATGCTAATTCACTCAATAACAGTTTATTTACACAACTAGAAATTCGATAAAAAGTGTTAGTTTTACAAAAAAGATTCTGGAAAGATGGACAACTGTCACTGTTGGATATATTTTGTTCTTACTAAAACCTAACGTGTGAGTTCTAATATTTAATATCATTAGTTCATTATAATCACTAATCGCCCACAGAGCATGATGGTGCAACGATTGCACACGTGTTCTTCTTGGCTCATTGGCGATTTTTTTACGATCTGTCTAACTGCATTGATTAATAACCCTAGCCTCCTCTATTTCCCCCCCCCCCCAATCCTCTACAGTGACTCTCCGGTTATTCTGCGGGCTTATAACACTAAAAACCGGGTTTCGATACTCTCGGTTGGCAGAGTACGTACCATTATGTAGTTGTGCGCTTAACAACAAACAAAACAAACCACCCTTATAGTTACATTAGAACAAATATTTGCGTAGAATCTTATCGAACGCGCGCGCGTATGTGTGAACATATATTTTTGAAATCTTGAAACCTTATTACTTCCTCTATAATACTTTTAATAAAACTTTTTTATTACCGTCCGAAATTCAACATTTAACTTGGCCTTTAACATAAATACTTCAAAACGAAATATATCATCAAAATTTCATAAGCACAAACCTCCAATAGCAGTTTGTGGTCGTTGAAAAATGGTCCTTTAAGCCCAGATTCCGCAATGATATCTAAACTATTAAGAATATCAATTTTGATAAAAAGAGTTAGCACAAATGATCACATATAAAGTGTAATAGACTTAAAATAAGACCCAAAACTCGAACGCTTTCGAATAATTGACTATTCGTCTCCTGAAGAAGAATAGTCAACTATTCGAAAGCGCTCGAGTTTTGGGTCTTATTTTAAGTCTAAAGTGTTAAGATATTTTCATTGTAGATCCATGTCCTTCCCTAATTTTGAACCGATGCGTTACAGTCTACAGAGAAGGCATCTAGTTAGCAGGAAACTTCCAACCTTAGGGCTATTCCTGTCTGACAGAAGTGGGATTTGACTGTCACTCTTATACCGCACCTACAACCCCAAAGTGCAGATCGCATTTTTGCCGCAGGGGATATGAATCACTACCATACAGGTCCATCATCCTGGCATCGAGGCCACTCTTGCTGATCCTTTGGCAGGCGCTGAATAATACCTTCCAACATCTACACTGACAGTGTAGCTTCACATAACGTCAGCCTTGAAGGGGACGTGGTACGCTGAAAATAACATTTCACTGTAAAATTCCCCGAAGACGGCGAAAGCCTTGAAGATAATTATGATACGTAACGCACTTAAACACGTGTACATGCTCAACTGCTCCCCAGGGTCACTGTTGGCATATGCATATATGTGTAACTAGATGTTAGTTACAAATATTTTAATAACAGTCGCTTGTAGTAAAGTCCTATATAAAACTGTGCATACACCCAGTTTAAATAGTTTTTAATAGTATATACTTTTAATATCGCACGGTTTCACAACTGACTTCACACAACAAACTGATATACATACACATGTATAATCCTTTGTACAAGCTTAGACAGTTGCATCTAATTTCAAATGGAACTTCGTTCTCAAACATTGCAAACCTTTTGTGTAATAATAACGTGCCAAACTGAGTTTAGGATGATGAAAGATTAGGACCTCAGTCAACACTATTTTCAGCTATGGGTGCATTAATAATGTTACAGTCAACCCAACTATTCAGTTCATAGTAGCCGTGTAGGCGGTGTGCGTTATCTACTGGTTTATCTCTTTCTAGTGCAGCAGTTGTAAATAATATAGTATGTTTTGTCATGGCATGGAAACATGTTGTGTCTAATTACATTTTTTTAAGCAATTATTCACGGAACCTTTACCACCATTCACGATAAAAGCTCGAAATTTATAGTGATTAATAGGACTAGAGAAGAAGAAAAAACGCCTTTACTCTTCAGATTATACTTTTTTTTTTTTTTTTTTTTTTCTAACCATTGGGGCTTCATTAGGGCAAGTATAAAAACTATTAATCTGTTAGTAACTTAGATTATTAAAGTAATTATATAAAATTAAAAAATAAACGTGCGAAGGAAAAGCAGATAATATTGTTATAAGCTATATTTTTAATGTTGTAACTTAAGTATTAGCAGGAAGTAGCTGTGGGTCTTTAATGATGATATTAAGATCAGAAGATTTAATAAAATCGGCCTAAAATAATGTAAGGGTGTGATTTAAAGTATTCTAGCACATTCAAAGCTGGATTATAAATATCAGATAGTTGAAATGGGAAGTCTTTCGAGATAATTGAATCCACCGGTGTTTTTCGTGAAATATTTGAATCTGTGTATGTTATCGTGTTGTTGAATTACGCTAAACATCCAAGTTGATTGGTTTTTATTAAGATAATTTGTAACGTAGGCCCCCAAAAAGTTACGACATTGTAGAAATGTTAGAAGGAAGAAATAGATAATTCAAAAGAATTCGTCAACGAAAGAACAGCGATATAAAAATGTGTTATATTTCGACCACACTACATCTGCTGTATCCTTGCCGACGAGGCCTTTTCCGCAAATGCCAGGTTTCATCAGGCTAACTGGGATAAAACAGGCATAGTAGTGGTCGGGGCGTTATTTATATTGTTAATTTCGTGAACAATTGTTATGGTGTGCACTATAAGTAAGTGAACTGTAATTATTATCAATTTTAAGTTATCAAAGTTGTTTACAAATCAGAATTAGGTAAAATTAATAACACTATTATTTATTAGCCGCAGCATAGCAGCTCATAGAATGGCTCCGAGTTTTGTGTTGTATGTTTTTAAGTACAAAACGTTTAGGTCGTAGCTCCATCTCTTGACCGATTTGAGATCTAATTACAGCCTCGGCTATTGAGGATTCCCTCTTGTTTTTAACACTACAGTAGAATAAGTAGATTTGTGCAATTTTGTTAAATCCAAGCTTGCGTATTAGTTTGTCTTTTCTTTAATTCACCTTTACTACTGACCCCCCAGTGGCACAGCGGTATGTATTGTAGTATGTAGTATTCATACCTCAGTGGGGGGGGGATTTAGAAAATTGAACATTTTCTAAAGAATTTTTTTTCTGGGAAGCAAAAAAAAGTGTTCGGATTGTTCTCTTTTGTCATACGTAATTCATTGCATCAAACTGATTGCATCCCAGTGGCACAGCAATATGTCTGCGGATTTACAACGCTAGAATCTGGGTTTCGATAGTCGTGGTTGACAAAGCACAGATAACCCATTGTGTTGCTTTGTGCTTAACTTCAAACAAAATGATTCAATGTACAGAGACAAAAATTTTCATAAATTTTACTCGTATAAACTGTAATGTTTTTTATGAAAAAATAATAGTTTTTAAGAACTCCAATTTCTCAGTACTACGTTTAAAAATTACATCAATAAAGATAAAATCAAACCCTCGCATACAGTCCTAGTGAGAGTCGTGTTCTTGTTGTGAGAGAGTACTTTATTTAAAATTGTGTTCTATTATAAAGAAATGGTCGTTGCACATACCACAGTTATCTTTCTAACTGTCAGTATATTGAATACCGAAAGTGTGAATTTTTTTTTTCATGGATTTTTGTTTGTGATGTCATTCAACAGGTGGTGCAGGAGTTTTGATTACATACATAGATGCTAAAATACACGCTACATCCATTATAGTAAGATTTGATAGGTTCGGTTGCACCAAGTTACCACTGGCCTGGCATTACAGAGAATCTCGAGTAGGAAAATTGAGAAAGAAAACTAGATTACTAGCATATAATAAACTGAAATCTGCAATAATTAAAATTCATGAGATGATCGTTTGTATATCCTCGCTGTTAACCATTCAAAAGAAGCCACATGTCCAAGCTATTAGTACTTTCACAAATACATTTAAAAGATGTCTAGGTCTAGTGTAGCTTTTTCAGCTTTTTGAATGTCCTAATCTTATGTCCCTCAAAACGTTGTATTTACATTTTCTTTCTTTTTCGCAAGAGCTGTTTTAATTTTTTCCTAAAATGTTTGCGAAATGTTATGCAAAAAATATGCATCTCCAAAGAAGCGGCTGAAATAGAATTGATTCTGAAAATCCTTGGGCATTTTACCCAAAAGAAACTATCATACTTGATATTCAATACATCTGATACTTTTATTACAGACAAACATGACTGAAAACGAAATGTTATGTAAAACAACCTGTACAGTCACGTAATACATTTTGTGGAAATTTTTAAACTTTAAAAGTATAAATTTTAAACTATTGACACTATTTTTTCATTTAGGTGTTCCAAGGTGTTTAGTGTTATACCATTCTCTCTGTAACACGCTATATTGTTATACTATTCTGTGTAATTTGTTGTATTAAGCATAGCTATTTAGTGCAGTTATCATATATTCTGTGTAACATGCTGTAATAACCCTCAGTTAATATTATTCCTAAGTGTTTATTGTAGTTATTCTATTATCAGTGTAACTCACTTTATTAAGCTTAACTGTTTAACATTGTTATATTAGTCTTAGTGTAACATGCTAAGCGAGGCACATTTTGAATTATACAACGAATTCATTTGATTCCAGTTGGGCAGTTTTGTTTAGCCCACGACTGTGAAAATTCTATGGCAGAAAAATGCAGGAAAAATGTACTTCAGAAAATGGAAACAGAAGCCAGTTTGTTCTCCCAAACCGACAAAGACGACTTTTGCAGGTATTAGTGATCTGATCTTACTTTTGCAGGTATTAATGGTCTGATTTTTAATTCATTATAGTCCCTCCATAATCCTCCTATCAGTTACCTTATTGCCTTCACTTTACACCCGTTTACGTTAAGATTTATAGAAACCTTTACATGGGTATAATTACCCGAAAAGTATGGGCGACATGCGCGTTTCAAAAACATGTGACATAATTTGAATACGAGATTAAAAATTAGGATTAAAGCTTTTTTAAAATTACAATTTCAATTTAAAAAGTATTTTTCACAGAAGTTATAAACTTAACCTGAATACTGAATGTTGTTTTTGCTAATGGAATTATTATTATTATTATTATGGCCAAATTAATATTATTCTAAGCGCTCACTTATTCTGACTGGTTCAAAATTCGACGTTTCTGCCATTGTAATACTCACTGAAACACCGCATTAACGTATAAGTTAACTAAACCCATATGTGTTTCAGGGAAGATAATAAAACGTGAAGTTTATGATGATATGTTAATATTGTGATGTGATATTTTTACAGGGTTTTTCATCACAACATACCATGCCTACTTAATGAATTCTCACTATGTGAGAACAACGATATCAACGAACAAACTAGCAACATCTTGCATAAGGGACGAGATTACATGAAAAAAATGTGCAACCAAAATAAAGGTAATAAAAGTATGATATCAATAACACAACACTTTTATTTTAATGTTATACTATGATTATCATTTTGTTTGTTTATCATTGCAATATTAGATATCAGTAACTTAACAAGGTGTTAAAGGAATCGAACATTTTGCGCAAAGAGTTGAACAATCTAGATTTACTATTAGTTTTATATATTATTATTGTTAAGTGTTTTTCTAGCAGGTCATGACATTCAAGTAATTTTAACGATCAGTGTAATTTCTCCTCAAAATATATTTAGTTTCATATTGTTCAACAATTAATTTCAATACATGTGTATATCTGAATCCTTCTCGTCCAGTTATAATTAAACCTAGGCCATGAATGATAATAAGCCCAATACGTTTATTTTATTTCACCAATAAAATTAGTTTAATTCGTATAGTCAAATTATTTAGATCTACAGTAGATACTGTGAATTAACAGTATTAAAATAACTAACTTTGAAAATTTTCTCCGTCATCAAATGGAAAACAATGAAACCTGAATATTGTTCAATTAGAATAATTTAAGTGTTATACTCAAGATTTCTATGATGAATGCCAACTCTTGTTAATATTGCATCACTGAGTGTTATACTCAAGATTTCTCTGATGAATGCCAACTCTTGTTAATATTGCATCACTGAGTGTTATACTCAAGATTTCTCTGATGAATGCCAACTCTTGTTAATATTGCATCACTGAGTGTTATACTCAAGATTTCTCTGATGAATGCCAACTCTTGTTAATATTGCATCACTGAGTGTTATACTCAAGATTTCTCTGATGAATGCCAACTCTTGTTAATATTGCATCACTGAGTGTTATACTCAAGATTTCTAGGATGAATGCCAACTCTTGTTAATATTTCATCACCGATAGCTTCTGTAAAATATTCTATATTTATATAACTAATTGTGTGCCAGACGTCTCTTCAAAGCTCTTTTTTTATAGATGAAATAGGATAACGATAACATGTCACTAAGATTAAAAGTGAAAGGCCTTTAGTGCAAAAGTTAGTGTGGCTAAGAGTGGACAACTAAGATTATTTTATTTCATAGATTAAATACTAAAATAATAAATAGCACAAATTATTATATATATCGCCGTGTCTACAGCGTGATAGCCTTCTTACAGTCTGTGCATAACTTTCCTGTCTACAGCGTGATAGCCTTCTTACAGTCTGTGCATAACTTTCCTGTCTACAGCGTGATAGCCTTCTTACAGTCTGTGCATAACTTTGCCGTCTACAGCGTGATAGCCTTCTTACAGTCTGTGCATAACTTTGCCGTCTACAGCGTGATAGCCTTCTTACAGTCTGTGCATAACTTTGCTTCTAACTCCTGGTATTCTTCTTCTATCAAACTCTTAGGATTCTCATGCAATTTTAATTAAACTGTAAAAAAAACAAAAAAAAAAACAAACTTACCGACTTACATTTTCTGCTATAACGTTAAGTCATAGCTCTTAAGGTTATTAAACCCTACTGTTCTTTATTTTATCATAAGGTTGGGAAGGAAGTGTTTGTTTTCAGTCATCCCATATAGAAGACTGCGAAGATCCAGCGTTGATGCCCTCGCTGTCGGCTGATAATTGTCGGTTGGTACATTTGTTTCAGATTAACGTTTTCCATGATGTTAAACCCTATAAATGGATCATTCTATTAATTATTTTCCTACCAGAAGTTCGAGTTGAGTAAATCCAACCAGGAAACGCCCTATTGGCTCTAAGTGGCTTAAAGTATTCTTAGTTTTTACTTTTCTAAGATAATTCCAGGATTATACGATTCATGAATCCTAATCGCCGCTAATAAATCGGTTGTCTGAACGGCGTTATTTCACCTTTTCTATTTGCCCTTCTATACTGCTAAAAACCGCGTTTCGATACCAGTGGATAGGCATAGCACAGATAGCCCATTGTGTAGCTTTTATGCTTAACAACAAACAAACTTTTTTACAAAAAATAAAAAACGGCTAAAATGAGATAGAAAAAAAATTAAAAGCAACGTTTCGCCACTGATGCCACGTGAACAGTGGCGAAACGTTGTTTATAAATATATTTTTTTCTATCCCATTTTAGTTGTTTTTCAATTTTGTAAAGTGTGGGATACCTCCAACATTTGTGTTTAATAAACAGATTTGTTCTTCTTGTTAATATTATTATTGAAGCGGTTTAATCAATGTTTTTCAATTATTAAATCAAATCTTGAACGAGATAGCGTATTCGACAGAATCGTAGCGTGAGTTCTCGAACCTCCACTTCAATCAGTGCAAACAAAAGTTATTTGATAAGAAGAAATTTCGTGTAAAATTATTAATATGAATGAGAGAGAATTTCCAACGATGGTGAAGTTAACTCAGGTTTAGGAATGCTAAGCAAAAACAAAATAAACTCGGATAACAAACACATGTAGTTTGTAACAAAATTCTATATTTGACCCAAAATGGGTTCGAAACCCCGTTCCACCAAACATGCTCGCCCTTTCAGCCGTGGGGGCGTTACAATGTGACGATCAATCCCACTATTCATTGGTAAAAAGAGTAGCCCAAAAGTTGGCGGTGGGTGATGATGACTAGCTGCCTTTTCTCTACTAAATTAGGAACGGCTAGCTCAGATAGCCCTCTTGTAGCTTTGCGCGAAATTCATAACAAACCAAACCAATGACTAAAACACAGTGCCAAGTTATCTAAGTTGGCACGTTTATTTTTGTCTCGTCTAGCTGCTGGGGTTGACAAAAGTTCGAAAAGATCTGGCAACGGAGATCAGTCAAAGACCCCCTCCCCAGTGTCACAGCGTACTTACAACGCTAAAAACCGGGTTCGTGTGGTGGGCAGAATACAGATAGCCCATTGTGTAGCATTGTGCTTAATTACAAACAATCAGTCAAAAGATCGTGATAGTGTAATTCTTCTACTTAGCAGGTATTTAGGTTTTATGTTTAAACCAGTGGTGTTCAAAGATCAAGCAGTTTTCCTTCTTGAAGAAGAAGAAAAAGAGTTCACAATATGTACTATTAGTGGTCACGAAATAAATACTGTGAGTCTGTGACCTGTATTTGTTGATACACGCTATGAACAAACTACTTGTTTCAACATGCAATTAAATATCAATTTTCGATCGCAAAAATTAGAAAACGGTTTTCAATACTGTTACCCGCATGTTTTGTGATGGCCAAGCGTGGCTCAGTGGTTCACGTGTGCCTTATGAATCTGCGGGGCGACATTTCGAGCTTCGCACTTTTGGGCCATGTGTGAGTTATAAGGGTGATGGTAAAACCCCACTATTCTGTTAAACAAGAGTCGGCAGTGGGTGCTATTGACTAGCTGCCTTCCTTCTATCTTATCAGTTCATAATCGGGAACAGCTAGAGCAGGTAATCCTTAACTAGTCACAAACAAACAAAACATGTCTAGTGATACCTTTACCAGTTGTACTTAATATGACATTTCTATAGTTATGTTTAATGTCTTTGGTAGTGTAGAGAATCGTTGAAAAAAATCTACCTGATTAGTTTGAAATTGACCTTTTTTGGTTGATATTAAAAATTAACCCAAAATATAACTGTAAACTTGTATTTGTTTTGTTTTTCGAGTATTTTGATACGACTCAAAAGTATAATTTTTTATCAGTAGCTTTTCTTTTTGAAGTTTTTTTTCAAAATAACATTCGTTATTTGAAGTGTAATACAAACTGTTGATGTTTATTTACTCGTTTTGTACCAACTAGAAAATACATGTATTACAAGGAGTGCGTCACAAAAAAGCTGAAGGCCTGTCCTAAAGAAAAGCTGGACTTGTTGGGTGTCTTTCTGGTTGACAAGTTTGGAGAATTAGTGTGGCAATGTCCTAGAGTTAACCAGACCAAAGGCATGATGGACAAACCTTACGCTCAAAAATTGTCTGTACCTTCTCAGGAAGGTAGGTGTCGAAGTGAAAAAAGGAATGTTATTTTCTATAATAAAGTTCTGAGTTTTGTACCTCAAACGTCTAATGATTTCTTAATTTTAGCGCTCAGTGGTGAACAAGTTGTTAATTGGTGATAACTAATAAGTAGTCATGATTCAGTTATTAGTGGCAAAAACAGGTGGAGCTTATTAATAAAAGACCTTAAAAACTAGCTGTATAAAACATTAGGAATTCTTTTTATTTCTAGAACATTATATATTTACCATTATTTTATTGTTCGTATCTGTCGTGGTAATAAGTTCCAAACGTCATTTATTAATGTATAATCTAAATATACTACAGGAGTGACTATTGTAAACATAGGGGGATTCTCCTGTGAAAGGTACTCTAACCTACTAAATTGATTAAATTCCTCTTTACTGGCAGCACTTTCCACAGACTGACCTCTCTCTAACGTGTGCAACAGAACTTATTATGTATTATTAATGGTAAAACTATTCAGTGTTGCCCTTCCTTGTGGACCGTGTTAGTGATAGTGGTATCAATTTAATAATATGCTTTTATTATAATAGTTCAACATGTGATTGCTAAATGAAGTTTCATGAAAAACGTGATTACAAAACAGGGGTGTGTCACTGTTCTGGGAAGTGATTAGGGACTAGCCTATATTGATTATAATAACAATACAGTAGGTAGATATGAAGTGAGTTTAAATTGATACGCTTACAATGATATCTCATGAATAAACGTATCCCAGCATCTTTTTCTATAGCACAAACTGAAAAAAGCAGCCAAAACATACATTTGGTTGTACAGGTTAGTCGAAGAATACAATGTAATATTCATAGAATACTACTTAGGCCTAAGAATTTTGTAGCGATTTAACTTGGATCAGATAATAATGTGAGGTATATTCAAGTATCAATGGAATAAGTCCACTTAATAACAGAACATTCGGTCAAGATATCTACAACGAAGTGACATTATATCCCTTAGTAATTGAGTCATACGAATGACTGAAATAAAGTCTAAATACGATGTGAAACTCAAAATGAACAATATTAAGGCAGATTCAACACAAACAATGTGTATACTTACTTTGTTTACATGAGATTTTTGCTTTTACTGGATCTTCTATCTTCAACTGACCATGCAGAATCCGTGTACTTTGCAATAAATGTATTTACTCAGAGCAACTGACACTAATCATGTTACTGGTTATTTTCGTTCAAACATAGTTAAGACCATAACCTCAAGATATCACATGAACTACCATTAGAGAAAATTGCTGTCAACATCCTTACATAATGTGCAGCATATCACTCACGGGCAGAACAGATATTATCTACTCAATAGTAACAAAGGCAGCTAGAACGAAATCAACTCAACGGTTTCTCAAACGCATATTATGTGAAACATGAACATATACAGAATTAATAATAAATTGGATTGCAGGTTTAAATCTTGTCATCGAACATGCTCGCACTTTCAACTGTGGAGGCGCTATAATGTGACGGTTAATCCCACATTTAATTAATAAAGAGTATCCCAAAAATTAACGATGGGTGGTGTTGACTTCCTGTCTTCCGAATTAGGGATAGCTAATGCAGTTAACCTTCAGGTACATTTTTGCGAAATTCAATAAAATGAATAATTATTGCAGGTAAAGCTAAGCCTAAAGTTTCAACATTAGGCTTAATACTCGATCGATAGGTTTACCCTATGACATTATATTGTGTCTTAGGTTTAACATAGTGTTAAATGTTAAGTTATGGGTTACAGGGTACTGAAGTTGTTAAATATTAGATTAAGAAATGAATTTATATCTATGAATTTATATATTGTAAGAGTTTAAATTATTATTTCTATTTGGTAAATGCTGAGAATATAATACACCAGTAAATTATTTACGTTAGTAATTCGTTACATGCAAGTCTTAACTGTAGAAATAGTAAGTAGTCATATAAGTATTAGGCAATAAAGAAATTTAGTGTTAGATTAATCTATAAACTGTGAAATAGCTTAATATTTATTTAAATATACAATTATTCACTTATTGGGTGGATAGGTTGGTAATGGAGAATCAGGACTAATGAACTTCATTGGGGTTAAAGGTTGTTCTTGCACGACTGGATGGGAATATATATTGACTGACTTTGGGGATCCTAAAAAACGACTCAATACTCCACATTTGCAGAACTTAATTACTTAAGCTGAAGATAAACTAGATAACTTTTAGGAAGAATGCGCTATTAGATGGAGAAAATAGAACATTAGGAAAAGAAATCAAGAAAGAAATGGATAATTAAGTTAGAGGTTGCTTTGAGGAAGGATTAGAATTAGTGCTTTGTTTACAAGGAGGCGTACCGGTTAAAAAAAAAAGTCAATACAAGTAGGTTCAGTTAGCATTCAGGTATCAGTCTTTCAATAGATTTGAATCTTTGAATACTTGCAGGGAGGAACGGAATGATTAAGAAGTTTACATAGTGAGAATTTTCTCATTAAATATACTCTATTTTTATTGGGGTGCATAGTAACGTCGGGACTAGAATTTGCTTGCCAGGTGCTAAAGTAGAAGACATGGTAGTGTGTTGGCAGTTTAATAGCTGGTACCAAAGAGCACCTTCTTTTCGTCGTGCATGTAGTAGCGAATGATGTTGAAAATCGGAAATTAAAGGAGCTGTTCAAAAAGTGTAAGGTTTAGGGATAGAAATAGACGTGTGGCTCTTTCGAAATTGACTCCTCGTATTAGATGTGGCCATGTGTGAAAGGATTACTTAATAGGATCGAAAGATTAAGAACTAAAGATATTCACCAAAGATAGTTTAAAAGTAAACTTGCATAGTGAAATATACAAATGAAGATTAGCTAGAAGATTTAAAGCATAAGTTAAGTAATATTTTTAAAGATAAGTGTCAGATTTGTAGATGAACAGTTGATTCAATAATAAGCTTATGTGCTATTATTATAATGTTAGGAGTATTAGAAAAAAATAGATGAGTTCAGGGCTCTGTTTGAAACGGGAGGTAAACAATATAATAGAAATTATTGGAATTTGAGAACATTGTTAACAGAGATTATTTTGAAATTCCAATTTATAATTAATTTTGATAGTGATGGAGTTTTTTAAAGAGAAGGTGGGCTGTCTCTTTGTGTAAGGAATGAACTGTATTCTGTTGGAAAGAGAAGGTGGGTTGTCTCTTTGTGTAAGGAACGAACTGTATTCTGTTGGAAAGAGAAGGTGGGTTGTCTCTTTGTGTAAGGAATGAACTGTATTCTGTTGGAAAGAGAAGGTGGGTTGTCTCTTTGTGTAAGGAATGAACTGTATTCTGTTGGAAAGAGAAGGTGGGTTGTCTCTTTGTGTAAGGAATGAACTGTAATCTGTTGGAACTTGAGACATAAAAAAAAACATACTCAAGATGTTGAACCCGTATGGGGTTCAAAACAAAGGTTTCAAGAATACAAAGTTTTTAATTGGCAATTTTTATAGGCCACTTGATTAAATGATGTTAATAAGAAATTGTATGCAGAAATAAAGGTGTTGCTAATAGGAATAGTGATGCAATAACTATGGGAGATTTTAATTGTTTAACCACATTGACTGGAATTTTACTGCTGCTCGAAACGTCGCCAAGTTAATAAATTATTATCATAGTTTTTAGAGGTGATTTATTTTTCTCTAAAAGTCTAATTTATTTTATATTATTGTTACTTTACTTCACACAGAAATGGCTTGTCTTTCTGAAGTAGCCGAAGATTTGAAGGGATGTACATCCAAAGTTGAAGAATCTTCACGTATGGCAGAAGAAAAGGAAGGGAAAGAAAAGATTCACTTCATGTGTTGGTAAGCCTTAAAACAGTTGTTCAGTATATTTTAGGCCGGCTGTGGCTTAATGATATGCGTGCTGTAGTGGGGGATCCGAGTTCGCGTCCCGTTACTGAAAAAAAAGTTGCATAGGTCGTCAGTGTATTATAATAGTGATTGTCCAATCCCACCATTCGATTAGAGCAGCCCAAGAGCTGGCGATGGGTGCTGTTGACTAGCTGCTTTCCCTCTAGCCAACCATTTCAAAATTAGGGCCAGCTAGCACAGGTAGCCCTTGTGTAGCTTTGCGCAAACATCCGTAAAAAACAACAACAACCAAACTCTGTCTTTCAAGTACCACCTCCTTACACTGAATACATTAGAATAAATGGGTATAGAATTTTTGTGACTGTACTTTTCTTTATCCTTAGATGCTGGATATATGTTTAAGGTTTTACTCTCATTTTGGTCTAAAAAATAACAAGCTTTTAAGTGCCTTTGGTGCCTTACACAGGAAAAGAAAAAAAAAACTTTTTGTGCTTGATTGCCATACGAAGATACAGTTCAAAACTTCCCACAATTTAATTGTCGAACAGGGAAGAAGTCCACATTTTTTCTTACAACACCCTGCGCGCACGCATATGTGTGTATACTTGAATAAATATACTGTTGTTGAACGATTATCAATCATTTTCAACACCTACCAACTTACTAACTGTATACAAACGTTTCCCACCCTTGATCCCACTGGTGTAATAACTAACAATTTATCATTATTTCATTCACGTTGCAACATCATAGCATTGCTATTTTATATTTAGTAGTTAAATATTGACGAGCGTAGAAATCTTGTATCTGTTATTTCTTATGTAAGAGTATGGTAACATGTTTTAGTTCGAATTATAGACAAATATACATAAAGGTAGAAAGACAGGCGGATAGAAATAACACAAAGATACAAACACAGACGTACGTCTGGAATAAATAGAGAAATGAAGTTAAACAGACAGACAAGCAAATTGAGCGATAGACAAACATGGATATATATATAATAGACAGACAAGCAAATTGAGCGATAGACAAACATGGATATATATAATAGACAGACAAGCAAATTGAGCGATAGACAAACATGGATATATATAATACAGACAAGCAAATTGAGCGATAGACAAACATGGATATATATAATAGACAGACAAATTTCTGTAGTTCTTCAACTTTTACTGTATTGATATCGAGAAGTCAAGTCCATAACTTCAGTTCCGTTTTTTTCTTGTATATTTGAGCTGCTAACACTCGTACTTTTACTGACCGTGGGCTATAAGCGGTTCTGTCCTGGATGCCTTTACTTTTGCACGATCTACCGTCTTAGCATGCTTAATTTTTTGGAATATCGCAAAGACCACTTGTCTAAACCACAGAAACAAAAGTGTCCCTTTGAGATATTGGTATACATGTGCACCGGATACAATATTAAATAAAAGTGTCCCCTTGGGTTACTGGTATGCATATGCACAGGATACAGTATTAAACAAAAGTGTCCCCTTGGGTTACTGGTATGCATGTGCACAGGATACAGTATTAAACAAAAGTGTCCCCTTGGGTTACTGGTATGCATGTGCACCGGATACAGTATTGAACAAAAGTGTCCCCTTGGGTTACTGGTATGCATGTGCACCGGATACAGTATTGAACAAAAGTGTCCCCTTGGGTTACTGGTATGCATGTGCACCGGATACAGTATTGAACAAAAGTGTCCCCTTGGGATACTGGTATGCATGTGCACCGGATACAGTATTGAACAAAAGTGTCCCCTTGAGTTACTGGTATACATGTGCACCGGATACACTATTAAACAAAAGTGTCCCCTTGAGTTACTGGTATACATGTGCACCGGATACAAGATTCATTTGAGAGCGAGAACAATAACTTTTTTTTCTTTCTTTTCCAGCATGATGAAAGAAACAGAGATGTGTATCCGCCAAGTCCTGCAGAATAAATGCAGCGATTTCCTCGAGAACCTCATGAATAAGGCCATGGGGCAGATGCTAGAAACTATGGAAATGACTTGTAAAGATGTCGATATGGACACTTGTGGTAGTTCTTCCATTTCACCCCAAGGAGTTCTGATAGGTGTCTTGTTACTTACGATAATCTCTTTCCTCAAAGTTACACATGCTGCATGAAATGTCGATATATATATAACTTTTCGTATGTTTTACTTACAAAATATTTACGACATATTATGGATTGTAACTTAATTTAGTTTAGCGCGTGGTTTCCTGCTAAAAGTATTATAAACAGATTTTGTGTTTTATTAACAAGTTATATTAATAAACCTCAAGTGGGAAGCACGCTGTAGGAAAAGTTACAACATTTCGTCTCTGTTCATATTTACGGACAAAAAAAAAAGTATTCTAAACTTAAATTTCGTTTTGATATTTTACCGTCACACATTGTTTTTAATTTGTCAGCCAATCTTTTGAGCATATATTCATCTATTATTAATTACGATTTTTGATATGGTAAATGTATTTTTAAGTTCTTATTTGTTTATTTACTTATCTTCTCCCAAGTTTGATATTCCCAATGATGCTATATTTCATCCAACGCTTTGTAGCAACTTGAGCAACAACTGGTTTATAACACCGGGCAACAAAAATCTTTATCTGCTACTATAAAACATACAACTGTTTATGAACAATTTGACGACACTGTTTCTAAAAATCATGTTGAAAATTACTAATCTCCTCTAGATTTATTCAAAATATTCTTATATATCGTGAAAAAATAATTTATTTAATAACTTTATTTATCCGTTGAAAATTGCATTTAAGAATGTTCATAAACAATACATAATAGTAAAACAAGTTTAAAAAAAGCAATGAGTATAATAAGATTATATACTTAAAATATATTCAGTCTATGTTCAAAACTTTCATCATGGTATTATTTTTTGTTACAAAATATCTCCTTGACTTTTTTGCGCCTTTTGTGTATGTTCTAAGTTTCACGCTGTAAGAACCAACAGTAATCTCCCATCAACGCAGGAATACATCTTCCTTTATCTGTGTTCCATTATATAAATATCTTGGTGGAAGCGCTCATCATAGGCATCGCTCACTTCCCCTAGATCATTTGGAAAGAAGTCTAAATAGGAGTGTAAGAAATGCAGATTTAGTGACTCCTAAACTCCATTTTCCCGTAGTTCTCGAGCATATCACATCATAGTTTCATCTCTGTGATTTCCTAAGAAAATTTTGACAACCAATATGAATTATTTCCAGGAAGCAAGTTCTTTCTAATTGAGCACTGTTTCAAAATTATCCACCGTCAGCAGTTCCCGAATCTGTGGCCCAACAAAGATACCTCCTTTCATTTTTGCTTCACTGATTTTTGGAAACTTCTCAGACATTTATCTGAAACCATTACCATCTTTGTTCATTCCTTTCATAAAATTCTTCACGAGTTCCAGTTTAATATGAAGTGGGGACATAAACACATTTTGAGGATTCACTGAAGGTTGATACTCAATATTCTGTTTTCCTGGTATGTAATTCTCTTTCACTGGCCATTCCTTCTCTTTGAAATGATTTTATCATCGTGTGTTCCAGACACACAGAAGCAACAATGTTAAATATACCCAATCTGCAGGCCTAGCAGGAGTTCAGTAACTTTTAGATTGCCACATATGTTCCACTTATGGTGATCATCTTTAATGGCCTCAAGTATAATCTGCATACTTTGATAAGTTTTTCATGTTCACAGCATGAGCAACAGGAATCGATGGATTAGTGTTCTCATTGTGCAAAAGTACAGTTTTTCAGACTAACTTTAGATGAGTCTATAAAAAAAATCTCCATTCTTGAGGATGATGTTCAGTACCTAATCTTCCATTATTGCATCAAGATTTGTACAGAAACACAAAGTATATTGTATGCTGTAATGAGAACCAGGACTTTGATGGCGACTTTGGTGAATTGAAACTTTGTTCCTGGAGCTAATAAATTCCATTGCTGTAAACGAGAGTCAAAAAGTTCCCCATACTTCTTTGATAGAGACAAGTTACGAATCAAATCACTTAGCTCTTCTTGTGTGATCAGATGAGACAGTTTATGTTGAGGTGACGCAGGAATAGGATTACTAGATGAAGAGGATGAAGATGGTTCATTGTCTTCTTTGCAGGATAATTTTTCTGTTTCCCAATTCGCTGGTGGATGTGGCACTGGAAGGCCATCCCCATAAGGTACTGGTTTAATTACAGATGCAATATCTGGATATTTAAAGTATTGTTTAGCTTTGCCTGAACATCCAGAAACATTGGTCATGCAAAAACAACAGTCACGTAGATGATCTTTGAGCAAACACCATATCATGAGAACTGCAAATGACATACTTGCTCTCATTATATTCAGCCACTGTGTCAGGCCAGATGTGCAAACTGTACAACACACATGTAGAGTCCAATGTTTTTTTTTTGGGGGGGGCACCAATTTTACACCCAAAATAGTGAAAATATGTGTAATGTTTTTCATTTGTGAAACCGTAATATATTTTTTCATAAGTGTAGCAAAAACTGTTTGGGTGATTTTTGCACTTTCGGACTTTACTTGAACTGGATGCAGCCAGCATTTCAAATGATTTTCTAAAAAATATAATTTATGTTTACAGAACTAGAGTTTAAAAAGTTTTGAAACACAAAGTTTTACAGAATTTGGTTATATCGTGGGTATGATGTGGGAAGAAGATCTGACATTGTTTTGACTTTGCGCGGTGCGAGGCAAAGTGGCCAACTGAGTGAGTGAGAGCAACTGACAGAGAGGCGTTTGACTCTACCACTTTTACGTTCATTCGAGGTACTTCTAGAATGTTCTAGCAAACTGTGAGGGTTCGTGATTCTCGAGCGGAGCAGATGAGTGTGGGAATGAAGCAAAAGTGGTGCAATTCGATACAATTATAACGAGAACACATGAACAATATAGTTATAATTTTACACCAATATAATGCAGTCAATGTTTGAATTTATCAAAAATGTATGCCTTTTACCCATTAAACTTCCAAGTAAACTTAATTTCACAGCATAAATCTATTGTATTGAGTTGATTGCATTGTATTTCACATAGTGCTGATAAAATACTAATATAACATTTCAAAATCTAAAATATAGAGGTGGTGGACAAATTCTGACTAAATTTTGGAAATCGGCACCATGAAATTACATGAGTTTTCTCCGTAGCAAGTTTTTTGTTGTCCAGTGTAATTATCAGTCCTATGTATGTGATGTTATATAAATTCTTTAAAAAGTACAATTATTAAACTTTGCTTCTATTATATCATACAAAGTGATCTTTCATAACAAAGAACTTTATGTCACCATTGTTATTATAATACTCTTTAATGTAAACAATATGAAAAACACGTCACCAGAAGAATTACAGAAAGATCTTTTAACTACAGATAACTTTTTTTCATCAGCATGAAAATTTTGCTCTAAATACACTGGTAACTTTTGTATCATCTGTTTCATGGGGGGAGTGTGTTTGTTACTCAAGGTGATTTTATGTAGCTAATTTCTCCACAAACATGGCCAACCTATATCTGCACTTTTTTGAGATTTTATTTATGCTATTTATTTATGTTAATATAACGTAAGGTGTAACTTGTGCAGTTACACCTTACGTTATATTAACGATCTAATCTCTATCAATAATCTAAATTTTATTCTAAATCAAATATATCCAAAGTAACTACTTGCAATAGATAGAAGTAATAATGATTATAATCATACACACTATATAGATTTAAATATTGCTTTCGTTGAAGTCGGAGTATAGTTAACTAGTTTTGGGTTTTAGTTTTCCCATCCTTGGTTACCCGCCTCAAACAGTATAGTTCCGTTTATAGTACTGAAATGAATTGATACTTCTCAGTTTGTAACAGTATCAACTCCTTTATTGATAATGTTCAATTATTAAGAAATAAATTAAAAAAATAAAAGTTATAAAGTCTGGGAATATATATTTTTTACACTTTTATGATAAATATGATAATACATTAAAAAATGAATTTTTGATTACCGAAATTACTTTCTGGAATACATAGAGGTCACTACTTAATTATTTATAAACTTCTAATGACCTTAACTATAATTTTGTTTTAAGTATTTGTTCAATGTAACGAGATTGAAAGACTAACATCAGGTAGCTGGGCTTGTCTCAGCTCACGCGGTTTATGCTTGAACAATTTTTTTGAAAGAAACGTAGGAGGATGGGACTTTAGATAATTATTACAGAATTCTTAAGGGTTTTTAGTTCTCTTTAACACTATTGAACATTATTTTGTAATACATATTAAAAGGGTGGAGGTAGGGGGATCTTAAAATTGTAGAAATATAGGGTCGTTTATTTCTACTACAAGACTCTTTTTATATGTCTAAAGATTGGGGTGACTGCCTTTCCACAACTGGTTGCAGACAGCGAAAAACAGTAGGAGTTGAAACATTGTGGGTCTAAGCACTCCGTGATTCTCCGTGGCTGCTAATTAGTTTGACATCTGCGTTTGCATCAGGTCTGATAGATAGAATATCTCCAACGCTTTTGGTAGCTATGACCACAGGCATTTTCCATTATGATTTAATGGTAATGACAAGGGCTAGTAATGGGAAAATATTTTTTTTTGTTGTTGTTGTTTTTAATAAAGTTCATTGGGAACGTTTTGGCTTTGATTTGCACTAATTTTATTTTTGTTACATAGCGCTGATTTGATCGCCTATTTATAATTAATGGAATGTATGATACTATATAACGATTATTTCTTAAAACCAATCATCCAAGGTGAGCAAAAATTTCTCCAGATGCACATTATTAATCGCACATTTTAATTCTCAAAACCCTGCTGGATACTACATGAGGTGTGGCATGACATTATCATCCTAAAGAAGATACTATTCCTCATACAATTCCATCAGAGCTGGAAGTACAGCCTCGTCTAGAATGACATAATGTGACAGAGCAATATTTGCTCCTTTATTAACCATTATCAGTGGATGAAGTTCTGGTATGATTGCAGTTTACCTCACTCAATATTTAGCACCCTTTTGAAATGAAAAATATCGAAGAGTTCTCCAATAAGATTTGTGAAAGACGTCTTGGCTACTCCAAATCTGGTCATGTAAAACGCTTCGAGAAGAAAAGACATCACGATTACTAAATTAATTTACATATCAATCGTCGTATCTTTTGTGAGCCTAGTTTTCTAAAAGTTACTTACAACATTCCAGACGAAAATTACTTGAATGTTGGAAAAACATTGATTAAAATAATTTATTATATTCTTTAAGAGTAAATTTGTTTGAGTAAAAAAGTCTAGACGTAAAACTTAAAATAGAGGACGTTGCCTAATTTGAAATGTTACCAGCAGATGGTAGGTGAATTTATTTCCCCACTCCAACAATTAATTATTGTGAATGTGTACGACTCTCACTAGATGGCAGCACGTACTACTATTACTACTACTACTACTACTACATAGATGTGTATTTTTAATATATATATACGCACACAATATATATGAACAGCGTACAGTGAGTTATCATTTATTAACATAAGCACGGGGTTCATATTTTGTATAATCTGAAGCTGTCTGAAATACCCTTCTTGTCTTCTACGTACTATACTATAGTAGGGGGTACGAAACGACTCTTTGGAACGAGTCGAGCAGCTTTTGATTTATGTCTCAGTCTTGAATAACCAAAGTCCACAATGCCGCGAGCTTAAGGAGAAAAGAAGGTGGGTAAAGTCTATACGGACACCTGGTTGAACCACCCTGGTTTGTTTACACGTTTACAATGCTTTCACTATGAATGTGAAATTAATAGGCAATAAACAAACAAAGGCATGCTACAGATATATCTTTCCATGATCAAAGTGCTCAATTGTATTGCTCTAGCTGTTTGTCTGAGCAACAGTGTATAACCGAAACAACTCTGTAAGCTGGAATAGGAGCTCGATAATCGTAGGGCATAATGTAGATATTATAATCTTAAGCAGAGTAAACAAGCATAAAAGAAGAAAAAATAAGTCTGGACAATGTTACTATCACACATAACACCGCACATGTGAATACAGAAAAGAACTATGTTCAATGCTGGTTAGTGAAAGAAATAATAAAATGTAGGGTCCAGCTTTTTCTCTCTCCGTTATTAATGTTGTTACAAACTGTCAAATATCATTTTACTTGAGAAATAACGATTCCTTTCAGTAACATAAACGGAACTACACTGCTTGGAGTGGGTAAATCAAGGATAGTTTGTCCATCTTTATCTGCTTGTCTACTCATCTGCCCCATTTTTTTATTTTTTTTATCAACCTACCTTCACTAATTCCGTTTATCCATCTTTCTATCTCGCTTTTTATCTTTCTATCTACATTAAAATAAATCAAGTCAAGTTGTCCATGCGCTATTAAAATTAAACTGCAAGATATATAATAAAGGGAAACCAGCTTCCAAAGAAACATGTTGTACTCCTCATGAAATTACAGTGAGTACCCTGAATATTGGCTTATCTTTGGCGAGGACTTTAGCAAATACAACTTGATTTAAATTCCAGTTGTTATCTACGTATTTGCATTAAAAATAAAACATAATTATACTTCGTATAAAAACACCTTATTTGACAACGGTATTTAACCAATTTCTTTCATAAAAAGTATTATACACAAATCATTGTGGGATAACGGTTGTTTGCATCAGATTTTAACAACGAAATAATCCCTATAAAAAACACCTTATTTGACAACGGTATTTAACCAATTTCTTTCATAAAAGTATTATACACAAATCATTGTGGGACAACGGTTGTTTGCATCAGATTTTAACAACGAAATAATCCCTATAAAAAAAATAACAACATTATTCTATACTAATTGATGATGTTAGCGTGAAAAGATGGGAAAAACGTTCATCATTTAAAGTCTAATGAAATAGTCCCATAAATATTAGATACAGAACATAAGTGTCATTATTTAGAAACTAATCACCATACAAACAATTTGAATTGTCAAAGCGTAATTAACTATACACTGCTCAATGCGGATATCAGAAAATCTGCAATTAATAATTACCGTAGTCTGCCATCACGTTTTGAAGACAAGATCTTCAAAAAAAGAAAATTAATTCCATGCTCTAATGTCAGACTTGATGATCGAATACCGAGACAACCCGTTTTTACAAATGTGTTTTTTTTTCGGCGTCTTCACAAAGAGGAAAGGTAACTAATTATCGCCAACCTAAAACTGGTTAGTATCAGATAACTAAGATGCCAGTAAATATTGTCAAGGTCAAGATTTGCGAGTATTTTGCATACACTGGTTTTTATGTTCAGGTATGAACCAACCCACAGTTTTTGTTTTTTAACAAACTAACCTTAACACACTCATCTTTTCAAGATTTGCGAGTATTTTGCATACACTAGTTTTTATGTTCAGGTATGAACCAACCCACAGTTTTTGTTTTTTAACAAACTAACCTTAACACACTCATCTTTTCTTGTCTGGTTTATCTAAGCTTAGTGTCTGAATAAATTCTTAGCTGAGTTACGTTTATATTTGTATCTTATTTTGAATATATTTTTTTCTTATCGTATTCTTGTAAAAAATCTAGGGCTTTATTCCTAGCGATGGGAAGAGAGTAGATAGCCCATTGAGTAGCTTTGCCCTAAGAAAAACAACTTACCTTGTTGCATCTTGAAACTACAAAAGTATGATAAATCTGAACAACGTCATAAAATCGAATAGCAAAGAGAACTTACGCAAAAATATTACATCACACACATTCTTCGTTGTGAAAACGATGAAATATAAGGATATGTTTACAACTTGACTGCAACCCTCTTCTTGAAGTTTGGCATAGTTTATAGGGAGTGGGGATGAAGATTAGAAAACATAAACACACTCCGCATTTTCAGTTGTAGATGCGTTGTAAGAGTGACAGTAAAACTTGTCACTTGGTCCAAAGTTGGGGGGGGGGTATTTTTAATTTACCTAATTAACCCTATACCACCTAAAGTCTTCAAATTTTGGTAGAGATGGAAGTATGGGATGGATTACAGAAGTGAAGATGGACAAGTGTGAAGATAGCGTCCAATCTTAGTAAAACTTGCCATGTTTAAAGACATTTGGTCCTGTTCAATTACTAAGTTACAAACCACCTTGATGATGTATAAATATGGCGACTTGAGTAAATTTTGCCGGTTTGACGTATCTAGTTCTGTCAACCATGGATCTACTTCTATGTACCAGTTGTCCGCCATATTTTGCCACAGAGTAGTCTATACTACAGGTAACAACATATATTCAATGTAAATACATTTTTCATCTTTACTAATTGAAGATTTAACGTAAAGTCATTATGGCATTATTGTATTGCAATTAAATAACATGTGGAAGTATGAGGTTTTAAGATAGAACGTATTCAGAAGTAGTTTATTTCATTATTCGAAATACCATTGCAACCATCAAAAGAACATCTATAACTTCCAAGCCTGGCTTCTACTGTATGGTTCGTTACGGTTTTTGTTTTTCGATTTTTTCAAGTACAAACTTTTAGCTCATAGCTCCGTCATCTCTTGACCGATTGTGATCTAATTACAATTTTGGACTCAAACCCTTTCGATTGATACATTTGACCACGCCCAGGGTTTTATAGATTAATTTACTTTAATCCTGCCTAAAGAATTTTCAATTTGAGGGTAGGCTGGTAGAGATCCTGATGAGTAATAAAATCGAATTGGGTGTTCGCGCGCCACACGCTTGGTATTGCTGAAGCACAAAAGTATAGCAAATAAAGAGGGAAAAATAGGCCTCATAGATTAATTTACTCTAATACTGCCTGAAAGAATTTCAAGTGCCGTGGCTAATGAGGATTCCCTCTTGTTTTATGTCTACAAAGTGGATGTTTCAGGAAATTTCACGCAATGAGGAATTATATACAGTCGAATATGGTGTCAAAAAACACAGTTCAATTTTACTGATTTGTTTATAATGCGCGATTGCTTTATGATTAGTTGCTTAAAGGGGCTGTCCTACTCCACACAACTGACGTATATTTCCGCCAAAGGTTTCGGACGTAATATACGTCGCTGCCCCTGTCTCAAATTATTCTGTCCTAAATAAAACCAATTCTGTCACGTGATGACTTAAATATAATTGATAAAGATTACATTTCGCCAACAAACGCAAGCCAAGTTTAAAATTAGATTTATGGATGGCATTAGCTTGGAGGGCAACGACATTTCAGTGGGAGCCAGTCTCTCATAACTTGTTATAACTAGATAATGTGCAACTTGCATTTGTAGCACGAACTTCCCGATCCCTGTGGAGAACGATGATTTAAGTGGCTTAAATGCAGTTTCTATATGAAACATTTACCTTAAATTGTAGATGTTATGAGTTAGAGGGAGGAAGACAGTTTACTCTAGCTTGGGGGCCATTTTATCCAACCTTATAGATCAAACAGACCCCAACCACTAGAAGTTCATTTTTCTAATAAGTTTACGTCCAATCGTTCTTTTAACTAAATATGACTTTTATAATAAAATACAATTCATTTTAAAACTTTCTGCTGTCCTACCTTGTCTTCTACTACAAAGGTAAACTTACGTTAACAGTAAAATGTTAAACTTCTACATCTGTTACTTAAGTCATTGTAAGTAAATCGGAATAATTATTCTCAATAACTCTTAATTAGAATTTTATTTTATTTTACATTCAATTTAAACTTATTCTATTAAAGATGTATCTTACCCTTGGATTACTGCTAGGAAATATTTCCTAAACGATGTTGGTTCCAAAGTAGTTCCTAACAATACAAAAGTTGCACAAACAGTGTTCCAATTACTCTCACTTAATCAACTACTGTTACAGTTTGCCTCGTATTTTACACAGAAAATGTATGGTTTCATACGCTTTAGTTGGTCACTTCTTGACACTGAGTGTTGTAAGTGGCAAAAGAATTAAAATACTCAGTATGAAGCATGCAATAGGTAGCCCACCACCACCAGGGTTAAACGTCTGTAATGTGATGATGCATATACAGATTTAGTATATAAAGTTAACTGTCTTACTCCAACGTCTATAACTCGTAAGCTAACTTTATATAACGCAATTATGGTTTCAAGTGTGGAGAGCGATTTTTGCAACAGGACACGAATCACAGATCTTCGGATCCATAGTCCGGCTCTTTAACCACTAGGCCGCAATCGGCCTGATTTACTAGTATTTTTCTCTCTTCACTTCATATACTGCCCTATTTCAGGCAGTAAATACTGTTACATCGAAGCTAGGAGTCTTTCTTAGTCTAATCTATATGTAACACGGTACTTACTGCCTGACGAAGAGTATCTGATCTAAACATCATACAAAATAAAAGATAGTAGTTTTTATTTACAATTATATATTTATCCTTTACTACTTTTTATTCGAATAGTTACATATAATACATTCTAGATGGCAGCACGTAACAACTAGTCAGGGTGTCCGTTTTACCTAAAAATAATGCTTGACCTCACTTTCCCCAGAGTTCTTAACTAAAGTGAAAATTAGTATTTTTTAAAATATATGAAGAGAGTTTTTGAAAAATTAACTATGAGGCAGTGACGTAAAGATAGGTGAGGAAGGTCGATTAGTTGCCCCAGGGCCGCGAAGGCCCTACCCACCAATACTTTTTTTGGACTTGAGAGAGAATATGATGACGAGTGTAACGGTCTAAAATGAATACGCCACTACAATCGGGGTTCAACAACAACAACAAAATATTCAACTACAATAAATGAACGATAAACACAACCATAATCATCATAAATAGAATTTTCTATCTCACACGAGAAACCCACTTTTTATAAAATACAGGTTTGAAGACGGCTTGAATGGATAAGGAAGAAAACTTTATTATTGATGTACAACGTTTCGACAAGATTATGTCATCAACAGGTACATAATATTGCCGAAACGATGTACATGCCCCCGAGTGGCACAGCGGCTTGTCTGCGGAGATACAACGCTAGAAACGCGTTACGCGTGGTGGGCAGAGCACAAATAGCCCTTTGTATAGCTTTGTGCTTAATTACAAACAAACAAACGATGTGCATTTATAATAATAAATCTCCAAACTTTTATTGAGGGGAAATGTTTAATGATGAGATGGCAAAGAATTTTTTGCTCCAGGGTTCTTTGAGACCTTGTGACGTCACTGGTGGGAAGATATATTATATGTGAGTTTTGTGACCTCGCTAGTATTTGATGGCAGTAGGAACAATGTGCGCGTGAAGTAGAACGACCTATAAGAGACGTCCTTTGTTACAAGGTAATGAAAGTCACCAGTTACACATCCAATATATTTTATTTTTATGTGGTGCACATCATCAGTAAAAACATATATATTGCTTTCTGAAGATGTCATTTCTGTGAGGAAAGTAATCATAATTTATGCATAGGTGCTGGTGTGACTGTTGTGTAAGATATCCATGGGGTAATCCATAGTTATACAGGTGCTGATGTGACTATCGGATAAAATATCCATGTAGTAATCCATAGTTTATACAGGTGCTGATGTGACTGTTGTATAAGATATTCATAGTTTATACAGGTGCTGATGTGACTATCAGATAAAATATCCATACAGTAATCCATAGTTATACAGGTGCTGATGTGACTATCGGATAAAATATCCATGTAGTAATCCATAGTTTATACAGGTGCTGATGTGACTATCGGATAAAATATACATACAGTAATTCATAGTTCATACAGATACTGATGTACCTATCGGATAAAATATCCATACAGTAATCCATAGTTTATACAGGTGCTGATGTGACTATCAGATAAAATATACATACAGTAATCCATAGTTTATACAGGTGCTAAAGTGACTATCGGATAAAATATCCATACAGTAATCCATAGTTTATACAGGTGCTAAAGTGACTGTTGTATAAGATATCCATACAGTAATCTATAGTTTACATAGGTGTTAGTGTAACTATCGGATAAGATATCCATACTGTAATGCATAATTTATATATAGGTGCTAGTGTGACTATCGGATAAGATATCTGTACAGTAATCCATAGTTTATATAGGTGCTGATGTGATTGTTGTGGAACATATCCATACTGTAATCCATAGTTTATATAGGTGCTGATGTGACTGTTGTGGAACATATCCTTCATGCCGAGTATTTTTTGAAAGCGAGATATCGGCTGACAGCACCCAATCAAAAGTTGCGAGATATCGGCTGACAGCACCCAATCAAAAGTTGCGAGATATCGGCTGACAGCACCCAATCAAAAGTTGCGAGATATCGGCTGACAGCACCCAATCAAAAGCTTCTCCTCACAAACATCCGTACAAACTAGTCACTTAAAATGTAATTTACTCTAGCCATGTTCAATTTATGTGCAATTTTGGCATGCGTAAAGAAATTTATATATATATACACATGTATGCGGCAGAATTCCATATTAAGTTCGGAATGTATGTCAACTTTGTACTCAGTCTTTTTATTTTAACAAATGTCAAGTATTCCACTGTCGTGTTTGTGATATCTCGGATGGAACTTTCCCTTCAAGTTTGGGATTGTTATTTAGGAAAATTCTATAAATGCAATTTATGTTTTACAGCTATGATAATTAAATTCTTTACACCAGCCGTGTTAATGATGGTCCGTTATGGGAGACAAGTTTACCGGTCCTCTCACGATATGAACGCCCGCACTTTTTTTTTGTTGTTGTTATGAACATCGTGCTTTAGAGAAATTACAGTACCGGCTTGCTCGTAATCCTTCCCCGCCACATGTGTCTGAAGACCCCTATAGCGAAAGGTTGCAAATGGCAAACTAATTTATAAGAATTTCCAAACATGTACTTTTGTTGCTTCTTACGTTTCGCATGTGGTCAGACTCCGCTGCGTTCAGGAGGTCAAATCTGTCGAGTCCGACAAAAATAATTCTCTCTTTCTTTTACATAGGTTAACAAAACTATTTAGAAAGATTTACTGTGTATCCGTGTCGTGCTTTTTGAAGGAAGTGACTGAAGTCTGGTCAAAGGTCAATGCAAACTTAATAGCTTAGAACTTGACAAGCATACACACTTGTTTACTAGTGGTATACGTTAAACTCTGTAGTGAAGTGGTGTAATGGCGATATATTTTCATTTCGTGCGAAAGAGGTGTAGATGAGATATATTAAACGATTTCTGGATTGTTTGTATAACAAAGAAATGGAAAAGTTGTTAATATATGAATTTATTACTTTCTTTTATAATTGCCTTGCAATGTTATACAAGGGCTATCTGTGCACAGCCATCCCTAAGGAAAGGCAACTAATGAGCAGCACCCACCGCCAACTCTTAGGCTACTCTTGTCTGATCGTATAGTGGGATATGGCCGTCAATTTTGTAGTGAGTTTTAGCGACAACGGGACGTGAGCCATAGATGCTGGAATCAGAATCCGAGTATGCTAACCACTAAGCCACACCTATCCTAACTATATGAACTTTTTGTTAATACATAGACGGCTCCGTCTATGAACGACAGATGCCTATAATTAAACCCTGCATTTAACGTCCCGTGAAGAACTTCAAGTCCAGAGATGAACTTTAAGTCCAGAGATGAACTTTAAGTCCAGAGATGAACTTCAAGTCCAGAGATGAACTTCAAGTCCCGTGAAGAACTTCAAGTCCCGTGAAGAACTTTAAGTCCAGAGATGAACTTCAAGTCCAGAGATGAACTTTAAGTCCAGAGATGAACTTCAAGTCCAGAGATGAACTTCAAGTCCAGAGATGAACTTCAAGTCCCGTGAAGAACTTCAAGTCCAGAGATGAACTGATAAGAAAACCAAAACTCGTTTATGAAAAGTTGTCATCACAATTTTATTGGCTGTTGGTTTTAACTGGTTGCTGTTGGTTTAACTGTTTGCTGTTGGTTTTAACTGGTTGTTGTTGGTTTTAACTGGTTGCTGTTGGTTTTAATTGGTTTTTGTTGGTTTTAACTGGTTGCTGTTGGTTTAACTGTTTGCTGTTGGTTTTAACTGGTTGTTATTGGTTTTAACTGGTTGCTGTTGGTTTTAACTGGTTGTTGTTGGTTTAACTGGTTGCTGTTGGTTTTAACTGGTTGGAGAAAACTTTGACTCTGCTTCAAGTTCGATAAAGGTTTTTGGGGTGTTTCAGAAACGCAAGGGGGCGTTTGTCGGTTTCTGTTAAGATTGTGTCAGCGACAGCTCAATAACTTTTGTCTCCCCGTTTTATAAATAGGTAGTGTTTCAAAGTACGTAGCGTCTAATTGATTTTCAGCTCCTATAGACGCTAGAATAAGATCAAGCTAAACCAGAAAGTATGTAATGTTCTTACTCATCACCTTTTCACAGATCTCTGTCAATTTATACTTTCTTTTATTGTAAAAAAAGAGCATAGTAATGGCTGGAGACGGCTTGAATGGGTAATGAAGAAAA
>NW_013667232.1:21514-23985 GCF_000517525.1 Limulus polyphemus | reverse complement strand
TACTTTATCAAAGGTCAGTAGTGAGTAATCCACATACTTTATCAAAGGTCAGTAGTGAGTACTCCACATACTTTATCAAAGGTTAGTAGCGAGTAATCACATACTTTATCAAAGGTCAGTAGTGAGTAATCCACATACTTTATCAAAGGTTAGTAGCGAGTAATCACATACTTTATCAAAGGTCAGTAGTGAGTAATCCACATACTTTATCAAAGGTTAGTAGCGAGTAATCCACATACTTTATCAAAGGTCAGTAGTGAGTAATCCACATACTTTAGCAGAGGTTAGTAGTGAGTAATCCACATACTTTATCAAAGGTTAGTAGCGAGTAATCACATACTTTATCAAAGGTTAGTAGCGAGTAATCCACATACTTTATCAAAGGTCAGTACTGAGTACTCCACATACTTTATCAAAGGTCAGTAGCGAGTAATCCACATACTTTATCAAAGGTTAGTAGCGAGTAATCCACATACTTTATTAGGGGTCTGTTTGAATACCCTCCTACCTAACTTTTTACTTATCTCAAGAACAGTTTTTTTGTGTTAATATAAAAAATTAGGAAAAGTAAATGTATAAATGTAGAAGTAGAAAAATAAAATTAAAAATGTAATGCTAAATTTTCTCAGTCTCAAAACAAATGAGGTAGGGCGTTGTTTAAGGTTGACGTGCTGATACTATGAATCTAAGGGTTAATGAGAGTGACGGTCACATCCCACTATTGGATCAGATTAGAGTAACTCAAGAGTTCGCGATTGGTACTGGTCTGGTTGTTTTATTCTTGAAAAGTATAACAGTAATCACCATAATGAAAGAGTATCCCCCTTCAACCTTCCCATCACCATAATGAAAGGGTATCCCCCTTCAATCTTCCCACCACCATAATGAAAGGGTATCCCCCTTCAATCTTCCCACCACCATAATGAAAGGGTATCCCCCTTCAACCTTCCCATCACCATAATGAAAGAGTATCCCCTTCAACCTTCCCATCACCATAATGAAAGGGTATCCCCCTTCAACCTTCCCATCACCATAATGAAAAGGTATCCCCCTTCAACCTTCCCATCACAATAATGAAAGAGTATCCCCCCTTCAACCTTCCCAACGATTGCCAGTTTCAGATACGTAATTGAATATTAAAACATGTTTGTTTGTTCCTTATTACGTACCTAAAAATGAAATTGGTGAAACTTTTTATCTGATCTATATGGCAGTGAAAGAGTTACGTGTCTTCTTTGTGTTTACAAGCCGATATTCCGAAAATTGAAAGTAAAATCAATTACACATATTGTTTCTTGTATTACCTAAACATTAGTATGTGTATAATGTTATGCTAGGGACATAAATCAACAACACTTTGTTAGTATGTGTATAATGTTATGCTAGGGACATAAACCAACAACACTTTGTTAGTATGTGTATAATGTTATGCTAGGGATATAAACCAACAACACTTTGTTAGTATGTGTATAATGTTATGCTAGGGATATAAACCAACAACACTTTGAGATGTATTTGTAACCATTCCAGAGACCCATAATAGTGTTACTCGTAAATAACGCTTTTTAATCTTCTGAAATATTATGTCAAAATTATAATTATAATAATAGCATTATTATTATTATTATACAAACAGGATGAAAAAGTCGACTAACAATAAAAAGAATAAAATCCAGTACTAGTAGAGGAAAATGTTAAAAACAGGGAATACTGATGACAGGATGACTGGTGGTGAGTAGAGTACTCACCACAAACAAACAACAGAGAAAGTCCGTATTTCACAATCATTTTAAAAATTAAACCATAAAACCACTTATTCCTTTCACAATAATTTTTAAAAATAACAATTGAGTAAAAATATTTACATGTTTGTCCAGGGTTTTATTTAACATTTCATACTAACTTTAAAATTAGCCTATACCGTTCACTACCGGTTGATTCCACATAATGATTATGTTTTTGCCTGTTACAACACTTAATATAAAGTAGTGATCACATATAAAAAGGCTCAGAAATTATCGGTAGGGTTAATTGTATTATGTACGTTTTGTTGTTGTTGTTATTGTTTTGTTTTTGGCATGTTCATGTATAACCAAGGGTCCTGTGACAAACAAACAAAGGTTCTGTGACAAACAAGGTCAGGAATCTACAAGTAATTTAGTTCACAAATAGTTTTAAAAAATGTTTTTAAAATAGACCCTGTGACTATTTGTAGGGTTAAATACTTACAAATCTTCGTCGACTATTTTTGTATTACGTCATATACCAAAACTAAAACAACAAGAAAGATAACGACTCATTTTTTATAAAGTTGTTATATTGTATGATTGGTATATATGTTATATTGTATGACTGTTATATATGTTATATTGTATGACTGGTATATATGTTATATTGTATGACTGGTATATATGTTATATTGTATGACTGGTATATATGTTATATTGTATGACTGGTATATATGTTATATT
>NW_013667232.1:13916-20575 GCF_000517525.1 Limulus polyphemus | reverse complement strand
ATATGTTATATTGTATGACTGGTATATATGTTATATTGTATGACTGGTTTAGTCTTTTAGCTTTAATTCTCTTCAGTTGCTGATTGCAGCGAAATGTCGCCCCATGTAATAATAACTAATTAATAATCAAATTAATTCATGACAGAAAATGTGTGTACGAACTAAAAGGCAAGCTTTAGAAAATTAGTGTGTGTATTAAAAAAACAAGATTGTTACAGGATCTGAACATCACAAAAACAATCATTATCATGCAAGACACACAAGGCTAATCGGAGTATATTAGTAAATGCACGCTATACAAAATATATACTGTGCGGGTTAGATGGTCATTGATATACAGAGTCTCGTATAAGCTTACATTATTTAATTTTAAGAACGTGCCTTGGAATTTGAGTTTACATATGTGATCAAGACCCCTTACAGTCGCTTTATACACTGTAATTACAATCATTACACTCAGAACCGTCACCAGAAATAGATAATAAAACAAAGAACATGTAATCAATGAAGAAACCATTATTCAAGCATATACCTTCCGCAAGTAGAGCACGTAAAAAGGAAAAAATGAAGTAGAACATTGATTGGCTCACGATGTAAATACTGTCGAGTTTTGTTGTATGTTTTACCTGCCTGACGATTCGCGAGCCAGAGGACGTCTGAAAATCCTCTGTGCAACACGAGTTTATTTTAGAGCAAAGTTACACAATAGAATATCTGTGCTCTGTCTAACACGGGGAATCGAGCTCCGAATTTTTAGCGTTCTAAGTCCGTACATTTACCGTTAACCTAGTGGGGGTACATATAACATACAAGATGAAATAGTTCATGAAGCTCAAAAAACATACTTCCCACTCAGTATAGATACTTTGTGTTTCATTTCAAGCTATTGTTTGAAATAAATCATCAAGTTTTTAAGATATATATATATTTAATGTCAAAATGTATACAAAGTTTTTGACAAGTTGATAAGGATGAAACATCCTTCATGATATAATTAAAATTACTTAACAATAATATATATATTAAAATGAAGAGGATCACTGATATCGTCTCGGAATCACTAAAAAATCAAAATAAATACGAATATTTCACGTGATGATCAACAACCAATGAAAACAATAAAGAGGTAAACAGAGAACTCGAATAAGAACCCAGTGATCTATTCAACGACGCTTTTTTAAATTCTATTTTTATTCAGCAACTTTTTATATTTTCCAAACACAATGTATTATAGAACCGTTTTCGTATTGAGAATTACAATATGTGTTGCAAGTATAAGTATAATCGTGTTAAATATATATATTTTAAGAGATTTTCTCGAATAATCTGCCTACCTCTTCTACTTAAAAGTATATAAATTCTTAAATTTTAGTTTCTTTAACTTGGCGGTAAATTAATATCCGGAAAAAGGCGTCGTGTTTTTAACGGTTTATATTTTCTTTTCTTTTAAACTAGTCCAGCAGTTTTTTAATAAACGTTTTGAAGCGAGCGTTTTTTTAATAAACGTTTTGAAGCGAGCGTTTTTTTAATAAACGTTTTGAAGCGAGCGTTTTTTAATAAACGTTTTGAAGCGAGCGTTTTTTTAATAAACGTTTTGAAGCGAGCGTTTTTTAATAAACGTTTTGAAGCGAGAGTTTTTTAATATACATTTTGAAGCGAGAGTTTTTTTAGTAAACGTTTTGAAGCGAGCGTTTTTTTAATAAACGTTTTGAAGCGAGCGTTTTTTAATAAACGTTTTGAAGCGAGAGTTTACTCTCTCACCACCTTCACCTATAATCCGATATCGTAGAAAAATTAGCACCTAATGGTCGAGTGATTAAGATATTTTACTGAATTTAATTAAACAGACAGAAATTTTGACAGCGATTTCAACTGAATAAACCCCATTTATCTACTGAAGATGTTGTTCGTTTTTATTGTTGTTTTGCAGCCACTGCAGCTATTATTTTACACATGGAAGATTTATGATAACTCTCTACTGATTCTAGATCTTATGCAAACTGATGAAAAGTTTTATAGTTGTCACTTTCTGTTGAGAATATGAACGTGAAGATATAGAGTTACTAAAACACGCGAACATATGAGCAGAAGAATTGGCTGCTAAAACACAATAGAAGAATTCAAAATGGGCGTTAGCTCTAACGTTTAGATATGAATTATCTGTTGGTGAAGTTGTTATAAACCAACTCTTTTTTTTATTCTGCGCATGTCACTGAATAATGATTTACATAGTCAAATCTCCAAGATAAACGTCCATCATTGATACTCAGATGTCGAGCCTACCGCTGCGAACGTTTGTTACATCCATAAAGAAAAACGTGGTAGTCTTAGTGTATGTGGACGTGATAACTTTAACAACAACACAAATATGACAGTTATTTCAAGGATAAGTTCTCTCACATTCCATTGGTCACTTGAAACTCATACAAAACAAAGTACTTTGCTGAGTTTCAGTTTGTTGTGGTTTAGCTTCCTTGTAAGTAAAGCCTTCTATCCAGTCATTCTAAAACTGTGTGTTATTTTTGTTGTTGTTTTTTTATTTGTCAGTATCCTTGACTTGACTTACGTTCGTACAAACTTGTAGGAATTATGTTGAAACAATCCGATAGATGGTGTATTCTACTTGTCAGATACCCCTAAAAGCACGTTCCATTTCATGATTCCGACTCTGAAGTTTATACCTTGACGTTATAATCATGTTGCCGTGTTTCTGGCTTGTCTAAGTTTATCTATCTATCTATATACGCGCATGTATTAACTAATGTTGTCTGGTACTTTATCCCCCACTCTCCACCCAGATGTTGTTACACATTTAACAGACACACACATATGTTTCTGGCGTTACAATGAGAATAAACTTTAAGGAGGAAACGTATTGTATCACTACGAATATTCGAGGTTCTAACAGATGTTTATGTTTTCCTTTTCTAGATTTTTACCGTCTTTCGTTCAATAAGACTGACTTGTATCTTGTTTTTAACTGGCATAGTTTTATTTATTCAAACATCTTTCTGTGTTCCTTGTTTGATAGCTAGGAGGGTGTACGGTTCATCTTCGCGTTTCGGTGGAGTGAATCGATAGGTAAAAACTTATTAACACGTATTGGAAAACAACCCACGCCAGCTGAAAACTTATGTCAACCTATAACTAGGTTCAAGGTTAAGCCTGTCTCCCCAGTGTTTTCGTATTACAAATCATGCAATTCATAGGAGAAAAATACCCTGGTAGCTGAATTGCCTTGAACTTTGTGTATTTGTATTATTATGACCAACCTACTAAAGCTATCTGCCGCTGTTTCTTAATTTTGAGCTACTGATCAGTGAAAATGTAGTCAGTCAGCAGCACCCTATCACCCACTATCCACGCTAAAGAACTGATTGTTCCTCCTAAAACGTACCCACAGATTAAAGTGCAGCAGATATTTTGTGGTATTGAACGGATTCGAACACAGCTAGAATGTTAAGAAATCCAAAGTTCTACCACAGGACCAATCCGCGCCCCGAATCGCCATGGAAAGCAAAAAGAAGATGAATTCAGAGGTTGCATACGTTGTATTAAAACTATTTTGGAGCCTCATCACGACGTTATAGTCAGTGTCTTTACATCTAGTCATGCTATATTTGACGGCCTTCATCTTGACAACAGCCCTGTAACGTAGTTTCCATTGCAGATGGCTCCAGCGTAAGGCTGCCATGTCCAACGCACACCATTCTTCCACGTAGGCTGTCCACAATCCCTTCTGTGTACGAGGAAGACGATTTACCAGCACCCACTTCAACAGTCTCCTCGTACATAAATCCATAGGCGCTGAATCTGGTGACTTAACTGGCATGTCTTCGTATGGAATAGCATTAATACCCGTTAAATTTTCCAGCTGCTTGAGATATGTGACAACTGAATGGATATGTCGTAGAAGTAGCTTTTGTACATGTGACTCGTACCTTTTTTCCCAGAGTGAGATACTTCTTGATTATGTTGCATACTATTGCCTGGGACACATGGATTCACACCGTTTACAAGACAGTGCACTTTGCTTATCACTGCTGGGATACGATTGGTCGCAGGTCTCTTTCTGGGGGTTTTTGGTGCCCTAGTAGATAAATATTTCTTTGTTTTTCAATGTCATTAAGTACAGTAGATATTCCCGTTTTAGAAAAAGCAAAATTCCGATTGAACAAGTACTTATGATCTGAAAGAGCTGTTACATGTCCTTTCCAATGCATCACACTATCTATAAAACCCAAACACTGTCAAAATGTAGCTCTGATACATTCCGTTCTATCGAGACTTGAAACTTGTTATGGTTATCAAATGACTTGCTGACTTACATACTCAAAATCCTTGTAATATAACGTACTCAACCCTCTTTCTTTAAACACTACAGTTATATTAAACGTTTCCATTCCCATTATCAAAGGTAACGCACCAGCTTCAGGACCCTTACTTTCGGCTGTTTATTATAATTCAGTAGGCTATTTCATCCTTTCGTTTGTTCAACGTTACTATATCGGTTCGCACTATCTCAGCATGCGGTCATACTGTTTGTTTTTCAGAAAACTTTTTTATATATCTCTACCTTATGTGATATTAGCAGATAAAAAACATACCATATTTTATTATACCAACAATTGGGGTCGTCTTGAAGGACCTATTGTTTAGCATATTAGGATGCGAGTCGAAAGTTCCAAAATTCGTGTTGCGATATGCCACATTCTTAACTGAAGGAGCATTATAAATGAGACAGTCAATCCCGCTATTCGGTTAAGAATGACCGTATAGGCGACGCGTGCTCTTGGGTACCTTTCCTCTCTTCTCTATGGTCGACAGTCGTAAATGACACGTTTAGTCTTAAGGTCGCACAACGTGCAGTTCAAGTTAGAAATCTCAAACACATGCATAACAATTATTCCTATATGAAGTTCAAGTAGTTATCATGCTTCTTCGTAGTCTTATCTATCGGACGATCAAGACATTAATTCATCTGAATCAGGTTATAAAAAAAATACATTCAGGGATAATATTTGACCTTGAACTTCTCGAAATTATTCAGGAAATTCCGTGCATAGTGTAATGAACTTAAAAAAAAGATTAAATCATCACGTACAACAGCAACTGTCTTTGAAGAAAGCCACAAATGCCCTGGAGTACTTGGGAATATGACTTGGGAATAAGCTCGTAAACTTCATTAAACTGATGTAGAATGTAATTGGTAACACGTGTAATAGCTTGTGCACGAACACTCAGTTAACTCATTCCTTTTAGTTCCATGTTATCGATCTAGCCTTCACACCCACCTCCCCATTTAAATGTATGTGAAAAGAAGGTTAATTTCTTGGAATTAACTCTAATATATATATATATTGTTATTGTTGTTGATTCTACATAGACGTACGTTGTATGTTAACTAACGAGGTGTGAAAAAACTATACCCGATCAGTAAAGGCATTTTAAAAATTCCTGCTCTTCAATAAGGTTGGTATCCGCACAGGTCTGCTGACAGGGGGCGTGGCATTTAATGATTTTTATTCCGGCCAACACCTCCAGGTGGATTCCCGTCCTATGGTTCAGACACGCACGTGCGAATTGGGCTGGGTTCTTTGCACGGCTACAGGTGTTAATTTCCGAAGTTTCTATCCTTGCATGTTGGATACTCGTTTCTTGTCTGCTCTGTGCATGTTCAACATACCTCACTAATTGATATGGAAGATGATCGATTGATTGATTGATAATATCAAAAAGGTTTGGTACCATGCATGCGTGAACTTGTATAGGAGTCAGTGAGTGACCCTGCTGACCATTTTCTTATGCAAATTCTTAAAACAAAACATTCAATTTGAAGATCATGCTGTTAAATGAATTAAGAGTACCAAACTTAAACATAAATTGTCAAATCAGAAGACAGTTTTTTACCACGCCCGAGATTTTGAACACCTAACGTGTATTTTTTGTAGGATTGTATTCGCCGTAGCAATATGGCATATTTTGACAGGTCTCATGAAGAAAATTTACAGTCAGGGTGTGCCACAATTAACAGAAGGTATTTCAAAATGATTTATTACGGGTTCAAGGTAACCAGATATAGCCAGTTTAGATAAAGAAAATAATAACAAAGATGTCGATGCAAAATGTGTAAATTGTATAAATATAACTATTCTCAGCTTATATTTACGGAAAGTTTGTTTGATGTTAAATACAAAACTACACAATGGGCTGGTTATCTGTCCTGTGCTCACGGTTTTTAGCGTTGTAAGACTTCAGACTTACCGCTGAACTACTGGGGGCTTTACAAAAAACCAAAAAAGAGAGAGAGAGAGATAGTGTAAATATTTCATCAGTAAAGATATGAATAAGTTCAGTTTTTTTCTGGCTAAATAAATAAATTTCCAGATCTAATTTTTCGTTTTCCTAGAATTGTGAGTAATGAAGACATTTTGGTTTGTTTCTAATACTTAAGAAAAACTACTCAACTGTTATCTGCGCCAGCCAGTCCTAATTTTGGGCTGATAGGCTAGAAAAGGAAAGTCACTCTGTTAACATCACTTACTGTAAACTCTGGTTTGTCTGAGATGGCAGTATATCTAACATGGTTTGTCTTGATATGGCAGTATATCTAACATGGTTTGTCCTGATATGGCAGGATATCTAACATGGTTTGTCCT
>NW_013667232.1:1900-13087 GCF_000517525.1 Limulus polyphemus | reverse complement strand
TTTGTCCTGAGATGGCAATATATCTAACATGGTTTGTCCTGATATGGCAGTATATATATCTAACATGGTTTGTCCAGAGATGGCAGTATACCTAACATGATTTGTCCTGAGATGGCAGTATACAGAACATGGTTTGTCCTGAGATGGCAATATATCTAACATGGTTTGTCCTGATATGGCAGTATATCTAACATGGTTTGTCCTGATATGGCAGTATATCTAACATGGTTTGTCCTGATATGGCAGTATATATATCTAACATGGTTTGTCCAAGGACAAATCATGTTAGGTATACTGCCATCTCAGAGATGGCAGTATACAGAACATGGTTTGTCCTGATATGGCAGTATATCTAACATGGTTTGTCCTGATATGGCAGTATACAGAACATGGTTTGTCCTGATATGGCAGTATACCTAACATGGTTTGTCCTGATATGGCAGTATATATATCTAACATGGTTTGTTCAGAGATGGCAGTATACCTAACATTATTTGTCCAGAGATGGCAGTATACAGAACATGGTTTGTCCTGATATGGCAGTATATCTAACATGATTTGTCCTGATATGGCAGTATATCTAACATGGTTTGTCCTGATATGGCAGTATACAGAACATGGTTTGTCCAGAGATGGCAGTATACCTAACATGATTTGTCCAGAGATGGCAGTATACAGAACATGGTTTGTCCTGATATGGCAGTATACCTAACATGGTTTGTCCTGATATGGCAGTATATCTAACATGGTTTGTCCTGATATGGCAGTATACAGAACATGGTTTGTCCTGATATGGCAGTATATCTAACATGATTTGTCCTGATATGGCAGCATATATGAAATGTCTTAAGTACACTTCACATTCCAAACTAGCATCATCCATTGAATATCTCATTAGTGGTGTAAGAGTTCACATGCCTGAGGTTCAACCAGGGATATACTGGATCAACCACTAGAACGCTCTGCAGTCGAATATAGAACAGCGTAACTCTAATAAAACCTACAACACCAATAATATTGCCAACCACTGTCTAAACAAATGTGGTTTTTCTGTCTGCCTCCAGTTCTTCCACGTCTTTTTTCATTCACAGGAAGAATTTCATCCTATAGGGGTAGAATCTCTTGCTAAGAAAACCAGCTGTTAACCAGAAGATAAGCGCACAGCCACTACATCTTCATATGTAAAAATGTTAAAAAAAAAAGAACAGAACGCGAACTTTGATCGCTGAATATCTGTCATGGCCAAACACACAAAGTGTAATACTGTTCATCATACTGCCTATTCTTTCTCGAGAAGGAAATACCCCCTTTCCCCCACCCCCCTCGTGACTCAGCGGTAAGACTACAGTATTATAACGCTAAAAACTAGGGGTTTCAACAACCGCGGTGGGCAGAGCACAGACAGTTAGCTCATTATGTAGCTTAGAGCTTAGCAACAAACACCTTAAACAAAAAAAGGTCAATTTTTGTTTTTTACCTGAAGTGGGCCTAAGGCCGAAACGTTGCAAAGTGAACCCATTTAGTAAAATTGTAGAAAACATTTTTATTCCTTTTTTTTTTTTCTTGTTGTTTAATTTTATTAACAACAACAAAAAAAGGGTCAGTTCAAATTAACAGACTGTTATACATCATTTCAGATTCATTGTTCTTTTATCAATTTGCAGCTTATCAGCTCCACACAAAAATATTAACACCAAGGGGTATCCAGAAACTCACAAAGAGGATGGTTTTGGACGAATCTTTTCAAGATAAGTTTTCGTTTGTTAATTGATAAATTTTTAAGTGAAATACAGCATCCTCAAGTCTCCATACTACCGAGATTCAATATATCAATAAAACCACATTCTCAGCATCATTAATTAAACAACTGCCAACCTTTTATGCTTCTTCTATCACCTTTTTATGTTTAGCTTTCAATTGCGATACGAACAATTTCACCTGCGATTCGGTAGGGAAGGTCGAAGCATCACGATAGTCAGCAGTAGGATGAGCAGACAGGAACTCTTGGAAAGCAACAACAGGCATAATATTTTACTTGACTTGTTACACAATATCTATCAAGGTGGTTCTCAATGGTTTTTGAATACCCCTGAATGTCATTTGGAGACTTCTATGCTTCTTGTGCTTGGCCATTAAGCTCGTGATGCGCTGACGGATTTCAGTCACCTTACTTTTCGTAGCCCTAACGCTAAAAGAGCGGGGGAAATGCCTTCTTTTTTAGCCAATAAAAATGTCCAAAAAAATTTCAGTTCAAATTAAGAAAGACCAGATAGGGTAGTTTTTTTCAATAAAAATGTCCCCTAAGTTAAAAAATTAACCACGGGGCCATGCACAAACAAAGAGAAACAATACGTGTGCTAAATGAAAAAGAACCGTAGATCCCAGGGATGTTATTGAAAGTTTGACTTCTGACGAACACAGATCATAAGGCAAATTATGAGATGATGTAATTAGTTATACATAAAAATGAGCTATAAGCAACCATTTTCAAACGTAAGGTTACATTTTTATTTTTAATCAACAATAAATATTAATGTGTTCTTGACTTTAAGAGAAGTAACTATCTTTTTTTTTTTAGAATTTTCGCGCAGTGCTACACAAAAGTTATTTGCCTATATCTGACCTTAGTTTGATGGACTACATGGAAGGCAGCTAGTAAACAACACTCACCGACAACTCTTGTCTAATCAAATAGACGGATTCAACTGTCACCCTTACAGCATAGGGACGGTCCCAAAGAGAGAAGCACATCTTTGCTAGAATGGGCCATGACTACTTTGATTCACAGTCCTGGAATGCTTACGTGTGCTAAGTTAACAAATTAACCACGGGGCCATGCACAACCAAAGAGAAGCAATACGTGTGCTAAGTTAAAAAATTAACCACGGGGCCATGCGCAAACAAAGAGAAGCAATACGTGTGCTAGGTTAAAAAATTAACCACTTAGCACACGTATTGCTTCTCTTTGGTTGCGCATGGCCCCGTGGTTAATTTTTTAACTTAGCACACGTATTGCTTCTCTTTGGTTGCGCATGGCTCCCTTTGGTTGCGCATGGCCCCGTGGTTAATTTTTTAACAAAAAGAAGCAATACGTGTGCTAAGTTAAAAAATTAACCACGGGGCCATGCACAACCAAAGAGAAACAATACGTGTGCTAGGTTAAAAAATTAACCACGAGGCCATGCGCAAACAAAGAGAAGCAATACGTGTGCTAGGTTAAAAAATTAACCACGAGGCCATGCACAACCAAAGAGAAGCAATACGTGTGCTAAGTTAAAAAATTAACCACGAGGCCATGCACAACCAAAGATAAACAATACGTGTGCTAAATGAAAAAAGAATAAACTGCTAGAAACAAAATCGATTAAATTTAAAGCCTATAGTTATTCTTATGGTATTATTAGGTGATCTTCCAAATTTAACAGCATTAGTCGAAAAATGGGAAAATAATCATAAATCAATAAATAATGGCAGAAATCCCATAGCCATATAAAATGCATAAATTATTTTATAGAAAGTTTTAGAAAGTAATTAAGAAATGCCTGGCCTGGTGGTTAGGGCACTCGACTCGCTATCTGCGAGTTGAAATACCCTCTACCGAACATGCTCGTCCTTTCCGCCTTGGGAGCGTCATAATGTGACGATCAATCCGCTATCCGTTGGTAAAAGAGTAGACCAAGAGTTGGCGGTGGGTGGTGTTGACTAATTGCCTTCCCTCTAGTCTATCACTGCTAAGTTAGGGGCGACTAGCGCAAATAGCCTTCATATAGCTTTGCGCAAAATTCAAAACAAACTCAAGAATCAAGACATGGTTCCTAATTATGTGCTGAGACAACACTTATATCCCGAACGGCACACAAAGACTTCCACTTTTTTAAACAGCTAAAATTAAGAGTCAAGAATTAAATAAACGACGACAATAAGAAATTTTCGATTAACCGCTGTAATCGTATAAACAAGAAATGAAAAAAAATAAGGAGACTTGTTTCTTTGAGGTTAAGCACAGAAAAAAAATAAGGAGACTTGTTTCTTTGAGGTTAAGCACAGAAAAAAATAAGGAGACTTGTTTCTTTGAGGTTAAGCACAAAGTTACACAAAGGTATATCTGTGCTCTGCCCACCACGGGTATCGAAACCCGGTTTCTAGTGCTGTGCCACTGGGGGGTGGGGCAATAAGGAGACGGAATTCATATATAGTAAGAGATGTTAAAAGTCGATTCTTATATCTTTGTTACTAACATAGGAAAAGAAGTTATCGAACACTAGTATTATAAGCTATCTAATGGGCTTTATCTATAAAAAAATTTGCGTTTTCGAGTTTCCGATTCGAAGCATTACACTTGTAAAATGTGGTTAAAAGGTGAGATAGAACATTAAAATAATCCAGTGTGTATCAATACACGTGCCTTTTTCGTTTTTTATCTTAACTCCTCTGTTCTCACTGGGTCAGCAGTAAATCTGAGGGCTTATAACGCTGAAAAATTCGGGTTTCGATACCCGTGGTGAGTAGAGCACAGGTAGTCCATTGTGTAACTTTGTGTCTAACGATGAACAAATAACCTTCTACTCCCTAACATTAACATAATTAGACCATGACCGGTTGCATTAAAAGTATGATTCTAAACTTAAAATAACTGTCTAACCGTGATGTTTTTAATTATCCAGATTATAATGTGCTCTTTTAGAATGGTAGCCTTAACCGTAAAGTATAACAAATAACAATTTATCAGTTAGTCCCTTTGTATTCTCACGTATATCATTCCGAATATTGTGTGCAACGTTTGTTTTTTTTTATCTTTATAAACAATTAATGAGAGTACTTTTGTAATATTCCAAAATAGCAACAAGATTATTTGGTATCCTTATTACTTGCTCAAGCGATTAAACAAGTGAAAAATGCTGTTTTCTTTGAAGAGGAAGTATTTCCTGTTTTGCTATCGATAAATTACTTAGCTTCTGTGTTTCAACACCAGGGGAATGTTCTCATGCATGTCACAATTAATGAGTAGCTTGTCTTTCGCTTTATGTTACAAGGCTTAGAGTGTGACGTATCATATCTTCTGTTGCCGTTTCCACAAACTTTGTTACGTGTATATAACTTCAGTTTTATCTAAGAAGGTAGTGATTAATTTGATTATATCAGGAATTTTTGCCAAATTTACATTTAAAAGGTATTTTAAGTACAACGAAACATTTTTAAAAGTATGATTGCGAGCAGGGGTGTTCAGATTCTCAGGAATTTGTTTAAATGTTTTTTGCTTAGCAGAAAGCTACATAATGGGCTATCTGTGTTGTGCCCACCATAGGTATCGAAAACCGGTTTTTAGCGTTATAAATCTTCAGAAATACCGCTGTGCCATTGAGGGCTTTAGTCCTTTACTTAGGAAATCACGTCGACTTAAGCCCAACAAATGGATGAAACTAATTTTTCCCATAGTTAAGAGATTATAATAGATGAGTTTACCCGAAATCTATTATCTCCTTATGGAACAATGAAGTAATTTTATGATATTCTTTCTATAGAAACCAACAAACATCGATTTGATTTTGTGTGTTATTCAAGCGTTCTATTACGCTTTAGTTCAAACTGAGAGTTGTTTTTGATATTTGTAGTATTTGCCGTTTTCTGAAGTCTGGGTCAGATAATGAAACTATGCTGTATCAACGTTTATAAACATATATAACATCAACAGGGACTAGACTTCATAAAACTTAAAGCACGGTATACCGAAGCTATCATATGCGACTAGCTGGTGCCAGTATAAAAAGTAAAATGCTGAAAAATCACTTGTACGATATCTGAATAGCTTAATATTATCTCTGAAAAATGGCAGATTGAAGTACTATTCTCAGAAAGGTAACTGCCAAAAAAGTAGTTCATAAACTCCTCCCTAAGAGCACCGAAATAGAAACTGATAGCTACTATTTAGAAAAAAAAACAAATTTAAAGCCATTACATTTAAGTCCCATAAATATTGTTGCTTGAACATTAATTTCTTAACTATAGCATTTTGTGTTTCACCGGTCCGAATGACACAGGAGGACAAGAGCCACAAAAAATCTACATTCATAAAAACTTGTCTCGAGTAGGTACATATGAAAATCAATATTTAAGAACTATAAACATTGTAAACATGTCATTAAGCGCTGAAGGCATAAAATTGTATGTATTACATACTCAACCTGCTTGATTAAACCTCTCTATTATTTCTAATGAGATAAAGTCATCACTGCAAATGTCTCTATTGAGATAAAGTCATCACAACAAGTGTCTCTAATGAGTTAAAGTCATCACAGCAAGTGTCTCTTTTGAGATAAAGTCATCACAGCAAGTGTCTCTAATGAGATAAAGTCATCACAGCAAGTGTCTCTAATGAGATAAAGTCATCACAGCAAGTGTCTCTTTTGAGATAAAGTCATCACAGCAAGTGTCTCTAATGAGATAAAGTCATCACAGCAAGTGCCTCTAATGAGATAAAGTCATCTCAGCAAATGTCTCTAATGAGATAAAGTCATCACAAAAAGTGTCTCTAATGAGATAAAGTCATCACAGCAAGTGTCTCCATTGAGATAAAGTCATCAGAGCAAGTGTCTCTTTTGAGATAAAGTCATCACAGCAAGTGTCTCTTTTGAGATAAAGTCATCACAAAAAGTGTCTCTAATGAGATAAAGTCATCACAGCAAGTGTCTCTATTGAGATAAAGTCATCACAGCAAGTGTTTCTAATGAGATAAAGTCATCACAGCAAGTGTCTCTAATGAGATAAAGTCATCACAGCGAGTGTTGACTGATACTAAGGGGAACAATAGAAGAATACAAATAGTATAAAAAGAACCTGAACTTTTTGTTTACTTCATCGAAACTCTTACTTAAAATCTTTATAAAGACGTACCAACAACGACTTTAAGTTGATTGATTCGTTGGAAGAGGGCGCTAGAAGCGGGGAACTCGAAAATTAATCAACCATTACTCTCAGTACATAACTAACTCTGATTGGAAGTTATTATTATTGCTGTGTGTGCTTTGTTTAGCAGGTGCATGTCTAATATTTGTGAATATGGTTGTAAGATACTTTTTCGAATTATCAAATGCATTTAACATAGTTCGGCTACAACAAAAAGAATATATCACGTAATACTGAGGGGAGAACGAAAGTGGTAAATATATGAACGTTATTTGATAGGTTGGCTTAAGTCACATTGGGCTATCTGCTGTGTCCGAACATCGGATTTTAATGTTGCAAGTCTGTAAACTTACTGCTGTCACACATATGAAATTAATACGTTACTCTGATACTTTGCTCCCAATGTGATATACGAATATATTTTGCACTCTGTGTGTCAGGTACTTTTCCACCACCTTTAATGATAAAAAAAATTTATGTGTAGTTTGTTTCAATGCAGTTTTGGCGTAAGAACACTGGTCCAAAGAACCGTTGGAGTTCTTCTGGTGGAACATGACCTTGTGTCCCTTTTGTCGTGCTCCCCATTTTTCGTAACAAGTATGAGAAGATGTAGAGACGTCCTTTCGTTGACCAAGGAGTCAGCATTAGGGCTCTCTCTACAGACAATAGGAAGAGATTGGCATGTGCTCCAGTTGTACAGAAGGAAGAACAAAGAGCAGCACAGTTGGTCAGGCAGATATCAGTAGGAGCATGAAGATCAAGATGTTCTGGGAATATGATCCATGAGTGATATAAGATGTGAGTACATGTTAAGCCTATAGACATCTTTTTTTTAGCCAATGCTTGCCGTATTAGTTAGGGTTGTAACCATGTTTTATGACCAAATTTAACCTTGGACTTTAATAATGAGGGACTTTACCTAGCCATACATTTCAGTCTGGACTTGTACAAAGGATCTAATTATTTGAGTCTTCTGATTATCCTCTTCCTTAGCTAGCTAGAAGTTTCCATCTTCTTGTTGCTGAGTGATCCTGAACCATTTCCCATTATTTGATGGAGCACCAGCATGACTCAAGACTTCTACATCACTTGAAATATGAAGAAGTTCTGGACATTAAGTCCAAGGTTCGCCGAAGTCAGATCATTGGTGACAGGTGCCTATGCCAAAGTTGTGTCAATGAGAGAATCCACGTTGCCACTTCCTAGTGAGAATTTGATAAATATGGTAAATCTATTTAGTTTTGACTTTAGTGCACTCATATATATATATGAATATACATATCTTTGTAAAATGTTCTATTGTAAGAAGGTATATAGTTACTTTGAGTGATTTGCTTTCATTTCAGATTGTTTTAAAGGGTATTAGTTGTGGGTGTATTATTTCTTGGGTATGCCTTGTAATTTTTATTCGTTATTTTGCTAGCGTTTCTGTGTAAAAGGTTGTGTGTTTCATTTAGTTAAGGTTTTGTTTTTTTACATGAAGACTTTTTCCTATCTTTATTTTCCATATTTTGCATTTCATCATTAAAGTGTTTGGTAAATTTTGGTTATGAAAGCTAAAGGATATTTATTTGTAATGTTATTATGCATAGCATGTTAGTCTACCTTCTTCCAAATGGGGTAGGTTATCTTTGTTGTAGGGTTTTATTTTGTTCACGTTTCATGCATCAATGTCGAAAACTATTTGTTATTTTAGGTGATTGTAAATTGCCAATTTTAACTTTGTTTAAAGAGCCACTACAGTACACGATAATGATTTGATGTTTTTTTAATTTCATAATATCTTTGTTTGAATTGTGTTCACCTGTTCAAGAGCTTAGTATATTTTTGTTAGGATAATTAAGGAGTTTTTATTTCGTCGTTTTAAGTGTAGTCTGTTAGATTACCCCATTATAAAGATGGTAGGGTATCTTTGTTAAAGTTTTTTTTTAAGCATGCCACTTCTATATTAAAAATAGTTTTGCATCAATATGAGTGTGTACTCGGGTATTATTTGTTAAAGGATATTAATGTGTTCAGTGTTTAAGGATATTTTCATGTATTATTATGTTAAATGGTAATTTGTTTTCATTTGATCTACGTTAAAGGGTTTTTTCTATACACTAGCTATACTTTGTATCCTGAATCATTGAAATGTAACGTATTTGTTAGCATGACGTGTCTGTTTGAATTAAAGTTCAAGTTTTTACTATGTCTTTTATCAATGCTAAACGTTCAATTAAACAATTATATTGCAAGAGATGGGGAAGTGTGATGTGTGAATATATTATGTATTCTGTATATCCTGGACTTTTTCACCATCTTTAATGAAACGTAAATTTTCGTATAATTTGTTTCCATTCAATTTTGATTTGAAAACAGTGGTCCAGAGAACCAATGGAATTCTTCAATTTAGCAACATCTTGTGCCCCTCTGTCTCCCTCTCAATTTTTTGTATTAAGTATCATTTCCTCTGCCTCTACAAATGTAGAGACGTCCTTTCATTGACTGATGAAACGATACTGGTATGCCTAATACTACACATGTTAAGAGAGAGTGATCAGTCACGTTGTGAAGCAATTACAAGGCAAAGAAACCAATGTGTTGTGTGGGCTCAAAACATCACTTTTAGGGAGTTCTGTAGAGACTCAGTTGAAAGGTACAGATGTTGAAGATCTACTTACTGACCCAGTATATGTAATTGTCCATTTGTCTACGAAGGCACACACTTGTTTTTTGTTGTAGCGTTTGTAATAAAGATTGTTTTCGCCGTCCTTAAAACGTGTACAATATGTTTATTTCTCACGAAACCTAAAAACTTAATCGAATTTCAAGATTCAGGTAACTCAGGAAACTTTCTTTTGGGCCCTGCTGTTATAAGTGAGCTTATCCTATACTTGTAGGGAAATCAGTTTGTCTGACAATATTACGGTCTGGAATATGCAAGTAAATGATTGTTTGTTTGTTTGTTTTAATTTATCGCAAAGCTACACGAGGACTATCTGTGCTAGCCGTCCCTAATTTAGTAGTGAGAGACTAGAGGGAAGGTAGTTAGTTACCACCACCCACCGCAAACTCTTGGGCTAGTCTTTTACCAACGAGTAGTGGGATTGACCGTACATTATAACGTCCCCACGGCTGAAAGGGCGAGCATGTTCGGTTGGATGGGGATTCGAACCCGCGAGCCGTAGTTTGCGAGTCGAGAACCCTAACCACATGGTCATGCCGGGCCACAAGTAAATGAAGATTTAACCATGAAGAGCAATAACTTGGAAATGCATTAAAAAAATACAATAAGCTGAAGACTTAACGACAAATAGTAACAATACGAAATGCATTAAAAACTTCAAATATTTTCACTTGTTCCCTTAAAATTGTTAGAAAGAAATCAACAAATTATATACATCAAAGTGATGTATGGGTGTTCGTAAATTATATACATCAAAGTGATGTATAGGTGTTCGTAAATTATATTCATCAAAGTGATGTGTAGGTGTCCGTAAATTATATACATCAAAGTCAAGTATAGGTGTCCGTAAATTACATACATCAAAGTGATGTATAGGCGTTCGTAAACTATATACATCAAAGTGATGTGTAGGTGTCCGTAAATTATATATATCAAAGTGATGTGTAGGTGTCCGTAAATTATATACATCCAAGTGATGTATAGGTGTCCGTAAAATATCAAATGTTATTTATTAACATTGATTTCTGAACGTGTTGAAATTCCTGTCGGCTATATGTGATAATATTCCATGCCTGCTGCAATATATACTTTTGGTCTAATGGAGTTCTAGAAACTAATGTAGAAGAAGTTAATGGTCCTTACATTACTGAAACACACACACAAATAAATCCACCACCAACCCTGGTGGCTTAGCGATAAGGACTTATAATGCTAAAAATCGGGTTTCCATATCCGTGGTGAGTAGAGAACAAATATCCCATTGTGTAACTTTGTGCGTAACAATAATTAAATCAAACCAGAAGTAAAGATCCTTATCAAAATAATTTTCGGACACAACAGAAACAGCAAGTTCACTAATTCTCTAATTTGTTCACGGTGGGTATTTGAAGATTTCTATTAAGTATGCAATAATAAACAGTTTGGGTACGAGAGTGAAGAAGTTTGACATTGATACAAAATGTCATTCATTAGAACACTATCATTTTTCGCGTATTTTCATTTAAGGGATATCAATAGTTTTTTATTATTTCAGATTAAAATACTTTATATTAAAACCAACAAGTATATAAATACAGTAATTTATATTATGTAAAAAAATATATTTAAAATTATTT
>NW_013667232.1:0-1521 GCF_000517525.1 Limulus polyphemus | reverse complement strand
AACCTATCAAAGATAGCCAATAACTAGTTTTGCGAACAAATTCTTGTTTTACTTTTATCACTCGATAATGGAATAAGTTACTATTTCCGTATTGTACAATACATGAAAGTTTAATCCTCAGCAATTTCACCATATTTTGAAAATATTATTTTATTTCATTAGTTAAACGTACCTTGTTAATCTCGTATTTTCAATTAATTATATCTCGTTATGAGAACCACCCGTTATTATGGTCGTTATAACTTTTGCATTGCTCGTTGTCTTGCAATATACAGCAGCAGTCAGTTCTGGCGCGACACATCTCGAGCTAGCGCATCGATATACATGTTTTAAGTGGTATATCAAATAACGATCCTATATTAGGTTATTTTTACCCCAAACCACAGTAATGTTGTAAGAGCAATAAATTTACAAGTTTATCTGATTCGTAACCAGAGACATCGGAACCTGGGGTGCTGTAGCACCCCAAATTTTACATATTTGACTTGCATAGCAATTGTAAATTATATTAGTACAATATTTTGGGGAGGCTTGCCCCCCAGACCCCTACATTGAGCTGTTTTTGGCAGCTACTTATACTTTCAACATCTCATTGTAAAATATGCATGTCTAACCAAGCACCCTCAATTTGAACTCTTTCCTACACCGCTGATAATAAATAAAGTAAGAAAAAAGTTAAAAATAACATATAAAAGAATTACATAAACGGCGTCGACCTCGAAATCTTGATGGTGAAACGTCGACACCTGCTATGTAAGTTTTATATCGCACATTTAGTTGTTTTTAATTCTTTTTTTACTTTATTTATTTCTCATATTTATAGGGTATCTTCAGAATTTTAAATAACAACTAATTTATTAATATTAATTTCCGACCAGAGCAAGGCCTAGCTACTTTGATATTCAAGTAACAGTCCTCGATTTTTAATCCTTCTAACTAACGTGCTGTTTCTGCTAAACTTCATACTATATGATCCACACAACGCTTTCTGCTAAACTTCATACTATATGATCCACACAACGCTTTCTGCTAAACTTCATACTATATGATCCACACAACGCTTTCTGCTAAACTTCATACTATATGATCCAACAAATTGGTGTCAGAGAGTGGGATACAAAGAAAAAAGAGAAGAAAAATGGAAACGAGAGGCGGAAAATCAAACTACAGCCTAGCAGACTTGATGGCAGCAATACAAGAGCAGCAAAAGAAACAAGAAGAACGAGAAGAGAAATTACAACAGCTGCTAGAGGAAAAAGAAAAGAAACAAGAAGAACGAGAAATTAAACAAGAAAAAAACAAGAAGAACGATAAGAGAAATTGCAACAGTTGTTAGAGGAAAAAGAAAAGAAACAAGAAGAGAGACAACAGCAGTTGCAAGAAAACATGCAACAGTGGCAGCTCGAACAATAAAATAAACAAGAAGAGAGATTACAGCAATTGTTAGAAGAAAAAGAAAAGAAACAAGAAGAAAGATAAAGTAAACAAGAAGAGAGATTACAGCAATTGTTAGAAGAAAAA
>NW_013667231.1:262430-264022 GCF_000517525.1 Limulus polyphemus | reverse complement strand
CTCTAGCTATGTGACTTTGAACAATACTGATGACATAAAATATCAAAATGGTTTACAAAGTTATGTAAATACACCTAGTAGGCTATACTTCATTAGTTCCAGGTTTACAGTTGTGATATCGTGAGATGTTATATTGTGACTTTATTTTAGGCCTGTGTAAGGTGGTAATTAATTCTTAATGTTATTGTAATTAAGTGGGTAATGAGTCACAAAACAAATAATCAAAACATTTCAGAGGTGGGGCGCCAAAAGTGTCTTTATTCCCGGGTGCTGAGAACCTTTGTTACTCCACTGAGGTAATATTCACACTTGAATTTATAACAAAGTCGTTGGCAAGATCTATACTCGACCGTAGTCTATATCTAACCTACATAAATGCCAGTGTGTGTCACGTCACGTCTGATTTCTCAAAATAGGAGTCACAAAAGCCAAAATGAATTTATCCATATATAATAGTTCGATTATTGTCTTCCCATTACGATTTTAGTGACGGGGGTTCAAGGGGGCCGTGAGGTGTGTGTGTCATGAAACCTTATAAGTGTAGTGAGTGTTGGTATAATAAGCCTAAAGTAAAGACGTAGTGTGGGATCACCTAGTCTAGAGCCAAGTGCATAAAATTTATAATGAAAGTAAAAATATCGATTCAATTTTAAACTTAATTCATTTCTAAATTAGACCATTTTCTGTTATATCACCAACGTTTTTTAAATAAAAAACAAACCTCTTTAATCAACGGGGACTCTAAATTAAGAAATAATTTTTTTTGTTCAGTTTTATTGTCTATACATTTCATTTTATACTTTCAGCACACAGTCTAACAACAATATCAGGTTATACTTTTGTTGCTAAGCGCCATGACATAAAAGCCATTGTTGGAACGTAGGGTTACCAAAACGCACTGGTTTTTTTATATATTAGAAGTTGTTAATCTAAATAATTTATGCCAACAATTTTTCTATGAATACGCCACGAATTAATTTCATGAATTATCTTAATTTTGATTGACTGGTCGACTGCACTTTTTTCGCAAAATTTATCTATTTCAATTAGCTATGAAATGTGAAGTTAGGGCATACTATGGGTGGAGGTGATAGTACTTGCCCCGTCATTTTTGATGGGCTATACGCTATTAAAGAATTTATCTTGTGATATTTAACACCACTTTTGAAGAGTTTTAGTTTTCTAACTCAATCACTTTTATTATTAACAGTGCCAGTTTCACATACTCTCTCCAGAGTCTTGGATACACATCCTCCTAAGACATGGAATTTTGCTGCGATTTTGTGTATTGAATATCGTTGACCAGCCATATCTTTAATTTCTACATGCTTGTCATGCGGCATTTCAGTCCTAGGAGTTATGATTGAAGTTACAATGATTGACAATGGCCCTAGTCTCTGACAGATTATAATATCACTATAATAATTATTAACAGGAAAGACAAACATATAATACATTAGATAAATATTGGCATTCATTAAAAAAATATATTCATTACATACACAAGCATAAAAGAATCATAGATGTAGAAGGCAAATTAAAAGTGGGGGGGGGGGCAAGGTTTGTTTGACCGTGCGATTCGAGAGAATGTG
>NW_013667231.1:259990-261430 GCF_000517525.1 Limulus polyphemus | reverse complement strand
GACTTCAGCTGTCGTAACAAACTCTTACTTGAAACTTCATGTTGTGTGTCTGTCTACCTCGCACTGTTGCTCTGTGCCAGTAAAATTAGTTATAATAAATCTTTCTTCGATTGTCACGTGCTCACATATTTTTCCGTCGTAGCCAATAACTTTTTAACTCGTCCATTGCATGCTTATTTCAGTACAATAATATTAATTATTCATTTATTAAGTTTATATATTACAGTTGTGAAGTTCTGCTTTTCTAATTCTATGAAATGTTCGGGACAAAAAGAAAATTGAATTGAATTATATTAATTATTTATATGTATACAATATGTGTATATGCATATAAATTATAATATTAAACTGTAAAAAGATCCATTGTACAGTAAAAACGTGACGTCCATAAATATTTCGTTAAGCCAAAAAGCATAGGGATAAATACTACTAAATTCTTAATGAAACAAGGATTGTCAAGGAAACTAAGTGGGAATATAACTACGTTTTCTCTTCGTTATGACAATCTCTCTTATAAAGGTATTTCTACTAACTCTGTAACACTTAATTGCTTAGTAATACACAAGCAACAAACCTTTTAAGGATTATATGAATTTCCGCTGTGGAAGGAACGTATGACAAACAATCTATAGAAGATCGTTTAAACTTCTGTTGTGAAAAAGTAAACATTTCTTTCAGGATCATGTTAGTTTTCATTGTAAAAAAAAAAAAATGCATTGAAAAAGAAAAGAGAAGGAAAATCCATTTAACTCACTCGATTAAACCTGCCAATCACCCATTACTGCTTAAAAGAAATTTTACTGAATGAGATAACGGTAAAAATACTTAATTGCTGCTTTTCACGATAGATAAGTTAAACTTTGAGAGGGGGGGGAGATATTTTCCGTTTGTTTCCGACCAACAGTACAAAAAATGATCCTTTCTGTGGAAAGCACATCGCAACATCCCGAACATGGAAGGTTATTTTTACCGTCAAAAAAACTGTAAATCACAGTGAAAATTTTGTACACCCTGAAACTTGCAGCCATACCCGGAATATTGAAAGTATGTGGCACAGTTTAAAGCGAAGAAATAAGCGTCAATGAGGACTCGTCGCCAAATGCTTGACTCTTATCTTGCTGAATTTATATGGAGAAATAGAAACAAAGATAAAGGTTTATTCAACAAAATATTGTTTAATATCTCAGAATTCGCTAATAAATATCATATAATGTTGTTTTATTTTACTGCATTACTGGTGTTATTTTCAAAACGATCTGTTGGTGGGCACTAAACGGAAAAGATTCCTTTGAGGTAGTATTCTTAAAAGCATCTTTTGATTCTGTTGCGTCATCGAGATCACGTGACAATTCTCACGCTCTCTTGTTTCTAGAACTATCATGTACTTTGGCGAATGTTCTACTTCTTGCTAGAAATAGGTTACGCTGGTATATAAAAGAA
>NW_013667231.1:231712-258990 GCF_000517525.1 Limulus polyphemus | reverse complement strand
CGGAAAATTAATTAACACACGGAGACGTAACAATTCTATACAAAATATGTATAATATTTTTTCAACTCAACTCGTAAACCAAACACACACACATTGTTATAACCAAATAATTAACCTAGTATCTTAGGCCCTCACAAAGGCCTTGGTAAGAAAATCTTCGTACAACATTTGACGTTATTAAGGTGAGATACAATAGGCAAGAGTCAAAAGAAATCGGATACCACTGTTTGTTGATACAGATGTTAGGAGATTGTGTTTCTGAAGCCATATTTATAGTCAGAGAGTCGAGGTTCTGAAGACATATACATGTTATTATTACTCACTTAATTTAGTGAAACAAGTTAACTAAAATAATTTACAAGCCTGGAGATTAGAGTGCTGGACTGTGAATCCGGTGATCCTTGGCTTGAGTACCATTGCCACAAAATTAAATTAAGAACGGTTAGCGTAGTTAGTTTCTTCTTTTTTATTTTTTGTTGTTGTTGTAAATTTGCACGAATATCCAAAACAAATAAGAAAAAGCAAAAAAATTAAAAATCCTTATAGGTTTAAAGTGTGCTATGTTTCACGGGCTTTTGATAATGCCTTCATTATTGTTATGAACATCTCTATATCTTTGTTTCAGTTAAGGAATTTGTAGTTTTGAACAAAACGTATTGTGTGCTTTTTCAGTAAGTGGAAAATATTTTGATTCTATTACAAACGCGTGCTGTTCAACATATTGTGGCACGAGCTAAGTAATTAAAGTTGCCCAGTTTTTTCCAACTAAACCTATAGAATACATAATAAACTGAGAAACAACTCATAAGACAAACATTTTGGTCTAAAATGGAAGAACTGAGGATTTCAGTTTTGAAAGTGAAATGCTAATAATATATTTCTAAATTAACTACAGTAGGTGTATAAATGCTGTAATGTATGTAAAATATAAATAATTGTTCAATGTATTTTAAGTTCAGAAATATTTTAATTTTTTGTCAATAATCCATGTATTATGATAATAATAATACTGATTTTTTCTTCTTCCAGTAACATTTGGTATGATGAGCCCCAAAATGTATTATCATACAAAAGTCATCAGCGAACTTTTTTTAGATTCGCGTTTCAATGATACCCTGAATAACGTTAGAGGATCAACTCAAGTTATTGATTTCTGGCGGGTAAGAAGCATTCATCTATTAATTTTTCTTTAACATTTTCTGGTTGTATTATCAAGTGTTTTCCGCAGTTTGCATTCTAATGTAAATCTACGCGCCGTAAACTAGTTCCAAACTGCAGAAGCGCGGCAGTATCCTAGTTTAAGATAATTATAACAGCTAATATTTACGGAAACTCAGTTATAAAATGAAGTTTTATTTTGTTTTTTAAAAGAGAGAATCTGACTGACATTCGTCTTTATACTAATTACCCGTCATCTCATCGCATATGTGAAAAGTTAATCTTGTAATTTGTAAAAGAAAGAAAGAAATTGTCGGGAATGATGTTATGAAACTGTTAAAAGTCGAAATGTTCAGTGTGATTATTGCTTCCTAATTGTTAGAAAACATGCTGTAAGTCATGGTGACACGTGAGACAGTGAAATAAAACATTTATTAACCAACACATATGCGCTAGTGTTTCGTCGGACTAAAATAAATGCAATTTTGTCATAGATTTATAAACTTATTACTCGCACAGTGAGTTTAGAAATACGAAATGGACTATTCACTGTATATTGAAAGTGTATATTCACGTAAGTCCCCAGTTGAACTCTGCTAGAAAGTTTTAATAATAGCATAAACGGTATATATTGGTAAAATGTAAAAGAAATAGGAAAAAAAAAAGTCATCAAACCTAAGTTTTGATAATGTATGCATTTGAGTCATTTTCAGATGGATTTCACTTAACAAAATTTAATATGGCGTGACTCGTAAATGTTTCTAAAATACTTTTATTTAATACATTTTTCTGTATGTGAAGGCTACGCATCACACAGTCATTGGGTTATTTCTATCAACATATCTTATAGTTTGTGGACTACGTAATGCTGGATAATATGTATTGGCAAAACTGGTATAGTAGTAATGCAGCTAGTTCTCTGGATCGCAACATTTTGTACGAGAATCGACTTTTGGGTTCCCCTCGACTCAGACAGTTACGAGTGAGAAATGACTCGTGCGATGTTCACGAAGACTTCACATCAGCGATTTCCTCGTGCTATAATTCGTACTCTCGTGAAACCGAGGACATGAAACCCTTTGGTTTGATGAATGGAACAGCGTAAGTTGAGCTGCAGTAATTTTTCGTTAGCAAGTTAACCTTACAAGAAATCATGTGTAACACTACATTCAAGAACAGGACATAATCGTAAAGATGTGGCGATATAGTAATACGATACTTGTATCGTATTGTGAAGCCGTGATACGATTGTATTGATACTGTGTCCGAGTATGATACGATACTTAATGTTTTTTGATAAAAGAAATGAAGCCAACATGTAGTACTCAAAACTCATCTTCCTTTATTGAATCATTAATTTTTAGCAAAAATACTTTATTAGAAATTCTGATTCTTTTTATGTACAAAATACTTATAATGTTTAGCGAAAGCTCGCCAAATTTCGTGAAAATACATAAACAAAGTAACATAAATTAACAACAACAAAATAGATAGACTGATATTAACTTTTTTGTTATTTTACTTCTCTTGCCAGCCGCCATTTAGTTGATCAAAACTGAGAATCTGAAAAAGTACAGTAAAGTGTAAAATATTTAAATAAAACAATGTTAGTAATATGTATAATAACGTACAGACAAGACTGTCAAACTTTGTAACAAACTGTTGGTTAAACTTCGGTATCCATATACATATCGTATGGCGGCATCAATATCTAGATAGGAATCGTATCGACTATTATGATGAGATACGCACCCCTTAATTATTAGTATGTTTAGATATTGTATTCAGGCCATAATGCATTTGAATTCAGATCTTTAAATGGATATTTGTAGAGCAGTGCTAATATATATTCAGTATGTGTTTTGTTTAACATAAAGAAATAATTTGCAATCCTTATTATGTAATTAGAGATTTTATTAAGTAGAAACCCGCATATTTGAATGTAAGTTTATTTTGACTGTTCAGTTGTAAACTATAAGTTATTTAGAAACTTATCATGGATAGGAATGTTTCATTTATTTCATGCTCTCAATGCATTAGGACATACGACTTAAAAATAAAACTTAAAATGTACATTTGTAATTGAGAAAATAATAAACCACAAAGTTTTCGACGACATTCAAAACCTTTATTTTATGTATCCATTTACCTCTGAATATTTTTCAATTTTATTTTCTTAACTTTAAAAATTTATACAAAATTCATGCTATAAATTTAACTAAACACTTTAACTATACAAATAAAAATAAAAACTGGTATATTATAGGATGTAAAGAAAAATAATTTAGTTAAGAGTGTAACCAAAGAACAAAAAGTTTCTTTAAAAATGAATTGTTCTACTGTTTAAGAGTTTTTGGGAAGTTTGTTGTGTTTTTTGTACATTGATACATTTTAATTTCTTATGTTATGAGTATGTTATTGTTTATTTATTTTTCTAATTTATTTAAGTAGCTTATAAAAAATTTTGATGTGCAAACATTTAGAAGCTGTATGCAAAACTTTTTGCAAGCAAAATATATTAGCTTAACTTGAGAGAGTTCTCTGAGTTGTTGAGGGTTTTTTTTTCTTAACCAGATGGCAATATTTCTCAGAAGAACAGTTAAATGGATCCAGCCACTGGGGAAGACTTGCCACTTATAGTGGGGCTGGATCATATGTAAACTTAGGGACAACTAAGAAAGCTGCAAAAGAAATCATGGATATATTAAGAAAGAACTTGTGGCTTAGCAGAGCAACAAGAGTAGTGTTCTTGGACTTTACTGTTTATAATGCAAATATCAATCTCTTTTGTGTTGCAAGGTATGCCATTTATTTTAATTTTACCTGTAAATTAAAAGTATCAGAAACTTTTATGTAAACTTACAGATTTGGAAAGAGGCAACAGTAATGTTTGAAGAAAATGTTACATGGAATATCATTATTATGATGTAGAAATAGTTATTGTTTTACCTTGAGCTATAAGACCATTTATGAAAGAATAACTACTGTGTTTTGTGACTGAAGAATCAAAATAAAATTTGCAAAACAACAGACCAATATTATGCTGAAACAGTATTTACCTAGGTATGTATTTTGTGTTATTTTAACAGGATAATGTTCCTGCCTTAAATCATTAGAGATCCATGCATAATTTTAAAGTAACTAGTATATTTTCTAGGGAATACTGTTCAAAACTTTTTTGAGGTTTTAATGGTTTCATACTATATTTCCAAAGAAAGAGACCTTAAATATTTAAAACATTAGGTATTATATGACTTTTTTTGTTCGTATTTTTTATCTGTTATAGCTTACGTAACAGCTGTTTTAAATGTTTTATGATCATTATATACAATACTGGTTGAGGGAATTATGTGTGAATGTCTTTGACAGATATAGCTAATATGTAAAAATGTTTTAAATGTATTTCAGTTCATGTATGAAAAAAATTAATGATGTACAATTTCGAATTTAGAGCTTTTGTTTTAAAAAAAACAGGATTGTATTTGAGTTTCCACCCACTGGAGGGATGATACCATCCTGGACTTTCCGTACAGTTAAGCTGTTACGTTATGTTCTCCCCTTTGACTATTTTATTATGGGCTGTGAGATCATGTACTTTTTTTTTATTGTCTACTACATTATAGAGGAAGCTATTGAGGTAAATTTTAATTGTGTTTTTTCTAATAATTCTTGATGCAATTATTCATTGATCTAGTAAAGTGTGTAATACATTTGTTAAAAATGGTGCAGATATTTTTATTTGTTACTTTGGTATTAACTCTGCTTTAAAAATTAAGATGCTATTTCATAAAATAAGTGGATAAAAAGTCATACTACGTTAATGAAGTATCTTAAACTAGCTAGTAGATGGAAGTACTTGCTTTTATGAAATGTCCCATTTTTATCCTATTGTCTATATGAAAAACCAACACAGATACATTTTTAACTGATTTCTTTGTATTAGAAGACAGATTTCAAAAACTGCTTTTTTTACTTCTTGTCAGTTAGAATTTGATTTGTGACCAGGTGATGTTCTCACTTTAATATCCCTTACTTGTTGATTAATTCATAGGTTGCATTTAATGTGTCCAGTTCAAGTTATAAAATTACTACATAAGAAGAAGGTGCAATTAATGTTTGGGAGTTAACTCCCAAGCCAATAGGGGACAAATGCTTGTGCAAGAAGTATAAGGTTTTATGCCTTTTTGTATGTGTTTTAATATTTTACAAATTTGAACCAAAGTTATAGATTTTGTGAGATAATTTAATGATGATTTTCTAAATACAGAGTAAAACTGTGATGCAGAAGTGATAACTAATTAATCCATAAGTAGTAAATGTATATTGTACAGTCTTTCCTCCCATTTTTTTTTCTGTGAATAGCAGAATTAATTACTCATACTTAGTTGCTAGCACCAGTCTCTCATTTATAATTTGCATGTATAATTCAAGAGCAATTAAAATATATTCTGACTAAAAATAGCTTGCAAGAAAATATTTTATAATGAACTTTATTTCAAAACTATTTGAAAACCAAAATCTGATCTAATATTGTTGACCATTGAGTATATGATCAAAATATAATGTATTTTAGTTTTCAGTCTTGAAATCACAATGATATATTTCAAGTTAAAAAAAAAGATATATCAATCAAAAACTACGAAGATTAAAAGCCTTTTATAAAAGACTAAAAAATGAAGTTTATAAAATGCTAATGAACTATAACTTACCACTTAGAAAAAAGTGATTTATGCTGGATTTCAAAGTAACGGTAATTCTATCTAATCTAATATATATTAATCATATAGCATGAAACTAATATAAAATCACACTGTTATAAACTGATTATTAAACATTTCTTTTATTTTTTAGATCAACAAGAATAAGTGGAAATACTTCAAGTCAATTTGGAATGTTTTGGATATCATAGTAATTGTGGTCAGTAGATTTTCTAAAGATAACTAATTTTAATCTCTAAAACTCATGTTTCTTTGAAAAAAACAACAACATTCTTTACTGTACTCACCTTGCTGGGAATTAGTTTAAGTTAGATAATTTGTGTAGCTATAAAATAAATTTGTAATTATATATTTTAATAATGTAATAATATTCTAGAAAGTGTTGTACCTCAATTATAATGTCTTGTAAATGGGAAACTTACCAATTTTCAAAGGATGTAACTTTTACACTCATTAGTACATACATTTATTTATACTATTACATATATATTTATTAAGTTGTGACTAGCTCTTGTACTCAAAATTTAACACTGTATAGTTGTACCTTTCGGTTATGGTATTTTATTGTGAATATGTCATAATACATATCTGTTAATATAACAATTGCAAAAGTGAAGAAAAAATATGGATTTAACCAATAATTTTACATTTCAATGAGAGGTAGCTGTAAGTTAAAATTTTACAGCATACAGTATTGAATATATTTGTATGTTAAAAATATACTTGTTGTTCTAAATATTACTAGGTATCGCTTGTGTGCATAGCCTTCAGTGTTTACCGAACCCTCACAGTGGACACAGTGTTGGAAAGTTTGTTAAGCAAACCAGATGACTTTGCAGACTTTGAGTTCCTAGGATTTTGGCAAACACAGTTCAACAATGCTGTAGCTTTTGCCATCTTTTTTGTATGGATAAAGATTTTCAAGTACATTAGTTTTAACAAAACCATGACACAACTTTCGTCAACTTTGTCACGGGTTAGTTTTGAAAAAAATTAAGTTTATTTTTCTTTTTGCTGTTTTTTTCATTGAGAGTTAATAAGAAAAATATGTGGCATGTGTGCAGTATTTTAAGTTATGGTGTGATGATTTACTTACCTTTTGTGTTTTTTAGCATGAATTAAGTAAAGCAATCAAAATTGTATTTAAAAATCTTAAAAAATATAAATTCATAAAATTTACAAGCTTTCATTATAGTATCAGTAATACAGAGTTATTTAGAGAATGCTGTGACAACTTAAAGCTTAGATACAATTTTTCTGTTGCTGCTGTAGTATTTCCAGTTAAAATCTGAGTTCCTGAGAAGTAACAGATAGAATTATCACAATAACAACAAAATCCGAGTGTTCATCTTGTATGCAAATGAACAGGATATACAAATTTTTTGTAAAACAAACAGAAATCTTTATTCACAAAAAGAAAACTCAAAACACATACCCATATATGATGACAGACAGCCTTCTCTCCAAGTTTTGCAACATGTAGTCTTGAAGTTTTTCTTCCTGCAGGAGAGATTACTTCATCACTAAATGCTAAACAAATTCTAGAAGGTCTGCTTCCTACAAAAACTAAAAGTAAAATGGTATAAAGAAAGCACCTGAATTCCAAACATCAACTTGCTTTCTTTTTCCAAAGGACAGCATCACCTTGTGGCCTCTGTTCTCTGATAGCATTAGTCAGCTATCCAATCTTATTGACACTAAAGTCTGGCCAGTAATGATATTCTAGTTCTGACTCAAGCTCAAAATATGCTGGAATATACTTATTGGCAGGAGACATCATCATCTAGCTAAAGAACAAAGGGTTAAGGTGACTAGACTAAGACAATATTATATAGACATTATAGACAACATGTTGCTGCCATGATAGTGCAGAATCTAAATAATCAATAATTTCTAAAAAATTAAACCACTATAGATGATAGAGAACATGGTATGCCTGCACACCACACTTCATCAGCCCCTTGACCTGTATCAAAGATATTTTATATTTAATAAAAGTGTTTTATGACATCCCAACAATTGTATTTATTACTTCCTTTATAAGTCATCCTAAAATCAGTCAATGAGAAGGGTATTTTGATTTCTTCAAACAAAATTCCACACTAATAAAATATTATTTTTTATGTTAATTCTAATCTTTCTACAGCAAATGTAATGAAATACAAAATTCAGAACTATTCTGTTTATAAAAGACCACCTGTAATTATATCATCAGTTTTTTGTAATTATTTTACTTAGAAAAGCAACAGATAGCCATTCTTTGTGAAAAATGGAACAGTATTAGAAAGCATATCTTGCAAAGAGAAGTGGAAATATCTAAATATTTGTTGAAGCATGCTTTCATGGAAGAGTGGTGTAGAGCAATGGTTTAAGAATGAGACAAATATATATATATATATATCTTTATATAAATAACGTGTAAAAAGTGGATCATAATTTTTTTTACCATTTTCTGCACAAAATGTCCTGCATATGTCAAAATTTGCAAATGAACAGGGTTTTTTTCAATGTTGAATACTTAATAAATAAATCAAGACTTTTTTTTGTAAAACTTAAGTAAATTTTGATTTATAGAATTTATAAGTCACAGTTATTCTATTATGTGTTGTAAAGACTGTATTCTTTTTTTTTCAGTGTTCCAAGGACATTGCAGGATTTGCTGTTATGTTTTTTATTGTCTTTTTTGCATATTCCCAACTTGGTTACTTGTTGTTTGGCTCCCAAGTTCATGGCTTTAGTAACATCATGAAGGCTACGTAAGTTAAATCCTAAAATAATTGTTTTTTTTTAATATTTGCCTTCACTGGAGGTAGAGAACTATAAACAAATTCAATTCAATTCAAATGTAACATAATTAATAATTAATACAGGGGTGAAATTCTCAACAAGAAATTGACAGTTCTCTAACATGCATACCACAGTGATTTTGCTCATAAGCAGTGTGTCCCTCTATGTTTTGCACATTTATAGCTGCACAGCAGTCTGGTAGATACTACACATTGAAAACCACAAGCCTCTTACAAGTGAAGTCAGTTGGTAATAGTTTTATCTAAAAGACATAAGTCTACAATTTTAACGATACCATATCCAAATGTAAGGCAGGAGTACAGTTTCCATCAGTTGCTTGAAAAAATTAATGTTCAGTTTTTAAAAAGAAATAAGTTTTTGGAAATTATGGAAACCGAAACTGCCTATGGGCAGAAAAGTAGTGCTCAGAGGAGTTTGTATTCTGCCCAGTGTAAAAAGAAAAATTAGAAGGAACATTGTTGCTAAGTGTAATTTATATTACAGTTTGCTAAAAATAAAAATAAAATGCATACAACCATTGTTTTGATGGTTTAATGAAACAAATATATGTCAAACTAGCAACTAAATTTAAAAACTTCATAATTGTAAACTTACCTCAAATGTCTTTTTTCCCCCTTGCATTCTAATGTCAGGGATGGATACCAATCACAGCACATCAGCCAATAAAATGCATCATTTAGATATATTTATCATCATCATTGACCAATCATACAAATCAAACAGTAAGGTGAGATTACCCAATTGGTTTAGTAATGATTGACCTCAAATTTGCCAAATAACTTCTCCTTGTGATTTTGTTACTAACAAGAACTAATGCCGTAAGGTCATTTATTGGTTCATTTGAAGAGTATTTAATGATTGTTCAGATTCTGTGAATCATGATGTGTCTGCTTTCTGACAGTAAGATAGGACACATGCAGGTTGAATGAAAAGCAGATCAAATAAGTCCCATTACTGAGTACCAGCAGATTTTCAATTCTGATTAATTTAAGTTATGAAGTATGAAAAATACCTGATGTGTCTTCTTTTTTTCTGAAAGAAAATTTCGAGTATAAATGTAATAATATAATTTTGAATCTATATTGCATTGAGGAACAAGCTGATTGCAAAATTATAACAGTATTCAAACGTTTTGGGTAAAATGTTAAGGTAATTGTGAGACTTAATTAGAAAATGCATTAACTTTTCTTCTGAATAAATGAAAATATGCCTATCAACGTTTAATTGTTATGATTTCAACACAGTGAGTTTAGTGTAACATTAGAATCTTTCATTGTTGGGAGTTCTGAGATAAAAAATTTATGGAATAGTGCAGAAATGTTTTATTAAATTACTAACTTTAATTAAATACTGTGCACGAATTTATGTAAACCAATTAGTATATCTTGTTGTAAAGAATATTTCAAAGTTCTGAACTAAATCTTTGTTTTCTGGAATGCTGACACATGGCAACTAAAATTAAAAATAGATTTGACTTCACTAGAGTTATTTAAATATTTCTCTATGTTCATGCAAAATTAAAATTGTTTCAGAGATTATGCTAGAATATTTAAGTTTCTAAACTCACGTATCATTATTTAATAAATATTATGTCGTATGAGTATACCAAGATTTCAGTGAAGTAACTTTGTAGGCAAATGATGTGTTAAATTTTTCTTTATTTTTCATAGCTTTACTCTACTACGAGTGATTCTGGGTGATTTTGACTTTAATGAAATTGAATCAGCCAACAGACTTCTTGGTCCTATATATTTTCTCAGCTATGTATTTTTCGTTTTCTTTGTTCTGATGGTGAGTACATTACCAAAGTTAACAATATTAATACCACAGATCTTTCAAACAAAGAATTCTGATTTATTTCTAATTCCTTGTGTTTTATTTTCATATTTTTGTATTTCATTTGGGTGATCATCACTTGTGCTTTTTTGCAGAAAACATGTCTAACTGTATGATTCATTATCTCATGGTGGCAACTTTAGCAATCTAGCAGTTATAACCTTTCAACATCAGAAACTTCTGGACTAATTCAATAAGATTCTAAGTCTTATTACATTTAAGAAAGCAAAACAAAGTATGACTCACTTTTTGTACTAATATGTAGAAATCTTTTTATTAAAAATAATATATATATATTTTCCACAACAATTGGGCTTATCATTCAATTTCTATGTTTTATTTATTGAATAACAATGATATGTTCATAAAGAAGTACCATGTTAGTAGAGTAATAAATGTGATTGATTTTAATTTTACTTAAAATTTTGTTTTTCAATTTTCAAGTTGTTTATAACTTGATACAAATGCCATTCAAAAACTATTATGATTAGTGCTAAAATAGAAGTGTATATCTTCCTAGAATATGTTCTTGGCCATCATCAATGACACATATGCTGAAGTCAAGTCAGAAATTGCCAACCGAAAGAGTGAGTTTGAAATTGGAGAATATTTTTTACAGGTGAGATTAACTTTCATATCCATTTTTCCCTTAAATTCCTATAATTTAAGTATATTCTTTTATAACTTCAGTAACAAATACCCAAAAGAATTGGTTTGAATAAACTGTATCCTCAGGCTGTTAATTAACAGGCTCTCTTTTATCTAGAGGCTGCATTCTTCATCTATACCCCAGATAATAATGTAAGTTAGTTTAAAGTATTGAAAACCCTGTCCCATTCATCTAAATCACATTTAATAAACTTGAAACTATCCCTCTACAAATCTGGATTCTCATCCATTCACACGTGTCTGAATCCACTTTATGGTGGAATTGATATAGTTTCATGCACTTGTTAAGTATGTTGAAATTTTTACAGGTTTGATTCTATCCTAAAACCTGAAAAAATTGTAATCTACATTCCATTTTTAATGTATATTTCAACTAAATATGTGAGTAAGGTTTATTAATAAGCTTTCATAACAGATTCTTCGTGTAAAAAGGTAAAAACAAAATGCCTAAACACAACGATTTGCTTGACTTATCAACACTGGGTACAGTCAAGCAAGCAAAAAACGTGTATCAAAAAGAACAAATTGTACTGAGTGCTATTATTTGTTAATTTTTTATGAAATAAACATTTTGTAATAAGCAGCTGAGTTTGATTAACTCATAGCATTTATATATATACATAAATGGATTTGTGCATGCATTTTCTTTGTACTGTCAACTATACCCCATCCATAGTACTTATGTAAAAATAATCATATTGAAGTAGAACCTTAAAAAACCTTCACACACAAATATGTTGTGAAGGGGACTTCTAAGTTTTTCTTCTTTTTTTATCTTACATTTGGGTTAAGATTTTGCCAGATTAGTATTTTAGTCTACAAACAGCCTTAACCCTTACAGTTAGTTCACTAAAAAATTAACACAACTTTGATTTTTTTTCTCAACATGTATATGTGAAATGTTCATCCTTTGTTCCTTTTACTAATGCTTATCATAGACTCACAGTAATTTCTTGTAAACTTCTGAGTTTCTTTAGTTGCAAATTTTATGAATCTTTGAAATAAAAAAACTTAGAAAAAAAAATTATTTCACTCAATTTGATGTAAAGGACCAGCACTTGGTTGTAAAAAGGGACTCAGTGCTAAAACTGACAGAAAATAAATAAATTATATACAGTGTTAATTTCCGTCTTCAGTATTTTATGCAAAAATTAAAAAATGTTTAGTGAATGAAAAAAAGTCTTTACGTGGTATTCACAGGAAAAATAGAACTGAGAGATGAGCCAAAGGCTATTGCAATAGCAAGAGATTTAAAAGAAATCATTTGTGAGAATATTTAAGTAAAACTTAATCAGCAAAATAGGCCTTCACATTATAATGCTCCCACGGCTGAAATGGTGAGCGTGTTTGGTGGGATGGAGATTCAAATTACTAACCCAGGACCTGCAGATTGTGAGTCGAGCTCACTAAACACCTGGCCAAGTTATAAATAATTTTCATATTCCAAGTTCTTAGACTATGAATCAAAATTTTTTTTTATTGTGCAACTTTGAGCATAACAAGACAAATTGAACTTCATCACAATAATTAACATTAAAGTTGTTGGTTTTTCTTCATTGAAAAAATAGTTTCATTATGTTTTAAATGAGTTTAACTTTGTAATAAATACTTATTACTAGCTCACTTTTAATTAATTTTCTGAAACGATTATTAACATGTCAAAAAATAAAATATGAATACAAGTTCACAATAACATACTATTATTCTAACTAAAGAGTAGATCAGCTTATAAGACATTTAATGTGATTTAAAATAAATATATTTCCTATTTTTGTTTCTTCATTTATTGTTTAAACATTACTTTTTTATTTTCTTCTTTAGAGCTACAAAAACTTGGTGAGTAAGATGGGGAAACGAGATAAAATTGCTGAAATTCAAAATGCAATGAAACAAACCAATGAAGATAAATTTTCATATGATGAAATTCGTAAGACTTTGAAGAGGTATGTTGGTTATATATATATATATTTTTTGTAAGAGTAAAATCATTGTGAACTTTCAAAGATTTTCTTTAACATAAAATTACTTGATATAAAAGTATAAAAAATTTATATAAAAATTATCACTCAACTGCTTTTAGTCCATAAATTACTTTAAAGCTAGTACTTCTTTATTTTTATTTGTGTGAGCAAAAACTGCTAAGTTAAGGATTATATAATTGCTCACACTTTTGCAATAATTGTATGAAGATGATAATGAATGATTTATATTAATTATTTTAACACACATTGTAAATTTTCCAAAAGTTAATATAAAATTAACTTTTTGAGGTTTTTAAAATGCTGTTAAAAATTAATAATTTAGTTGTTTTCTAAAATTTGCTTATGATTTCTTTAGACTGTATTTTTTAAGTTGAAATTATATGCTGTATAAATAATTCAAATGTGTTAATTATACTATACATATTTCCAATCCCTAAGGTCAGTAAGAAGTTTAATTTTTTGTTATAGTTACTTTTTCATAGAACATTAATGCTAATATATGCAGTAATGTTTACATTGCTGTTTATCAGTGCATGCTCACTTTGATACTAAAATTAAAAAGGAAAGAGAGTAATATAGTTTTAAAATGTATAGATATTAACAGTAAATATTTAATTAAATGCTATCTTAATCCTACAATGAATACCATAAACTTTACTTTTCATAAGTATGTAAAATAGTTGTTTAAATAAAATAATAAAAATACAATTGAAAAACAATTATAATTTTGTTTTACAGACAAAATTTTACTGATATCGAAATTGAGATGATTTTTTCCAAGTATGATCTGGATGGTAATAGAGAACTTGATAACACTCAAATGAAACGGATGCTTGCAGATCTGGAAGGTCAAAAGCATTTGCTTGATAAGGATATACAAAATGTAAAACAGAAAACTGCTGCAGAGACCTCTGGAGGAGGAGAGGGTGTTGCTCTGGTTGAATACAATGTGTATGTTTATTTCCTTTTTTCTCCTGAAGAATTTGACCACAGAGTTTTATTGATATGATATATAAAGATAGTTCTTAATTTTCATTCTAAAATAAACTATATTGTTTCATATATTGAGATGTGATCTTAATGCTCCTAATCCAAAATATATTAGTATAAACAAATGAAATGAAACAACTTAAATGTGATACCAACGTTTCAAGATTATAGAAGTAATATTACAAGCAATGTAGCAAGAAAGGGGAGAAGAGAATGCATTTTATTATGGAAAATTCAATGGCTTTCATCCACACATTCAAGCTTGTTTGGAGATGACATTTAGATCTGCTACTCCAAGTAATTTTATAACTTATGTCATGCCTGCACTAGCAGACTGAAGAGAAGAATGGTTCTTAGATGGTTCATATTTTTCTCTAAGTTTTCTTTAAAAAATCCAGCCTTATCAAGGAAAATTGCATAAAAGAGTTAAAAAAGTGAACTATGAAGTGCAGTTCGATTCAAAAGAAGTATATTATTTAACTACTGTTACTAGAAATTGTGTACTTTTGTGCATTACCATGTACTTTATACAATTTACATTACATTTTTTATTTAAGTATTTGAGGATTCTGATATCTTTAATGGAAAATTTTACATGAAATTTTACGCATAATTTCTTAACTTTTTTGAAGATTATCCCAAAGGGTTGATCGAATGGAACATTCCATTGGAAGTATTGTGTCAAAGGTTGATGCTGTCTTGATGAAAATGAATGGAATGGAGCAAGCCAAAGCAAAACGGCGAGAAAATGTCAGTAAAATTCTAGACACTATATCAGAGGTAAATGAAGAGAATGGTTGAAAGCTATTGACAGAGTAAATTGAAATATTATTAATATTTCCTACACTAATTTCTGATGAAAAAAAAAAGCCTAAAAGGCTTGGTCTCTCTTTTGTTTAGTTCATTCCGTTGTAATGGACCAGTTTTGCAGAATATCCACTCATCAGTAACACTGGGCTAGGCAGTAGTTGAAGATAATTCCTTACTTAACCCAATGTGCATGGGTGGAAGATAAATCATCCATGCCATTACCTTTTGCAGAGTGTCATTCAGCATGGTATTATGTATTTTATGTCAGAGTTATCAGTTATTCATTTCACCCTATATTGTTGATTTAGTGATAGTCTATGGTGGAGGAGAGTAAATACCAGACACAATTTAAAGAGATACTGAAAAAAACTGTAAATATGTACTTAGGAGGTCCTAGAGGTTATCCAAATGCTATATGTAAGCTGTAAGATGAAAAAAAAAGTATCCTTATTCTTGTCATGAACATCACTTTTCACACTGACTTGTCAGAATCAGACTAACATTGTCAATTCACAGACATATTTTGGCATGGCATGGCCAGGTGGTTAGGGCACTCAACTCGCAATCTGTGGGTCATGGGTTTGAATCCCGTCACACCAAACATGCTTGCCCTTTGAACCGTGGGGGTGTTATAATGTGATGGTTAATCCCACTATTCATTGGTAAAAGAGTAGCCCAAGAGTTGGCAGTGGGTGGTGATGACTAGCTGCCTTCCCTCTAGTCTTACACTGCTAAATTAGGGATGGTTAGCACAGATGTGTGTAGCTTTGTGCGAAATTCAAATCAAACAAACAGACATATTTTGATTACATGTGTAGAACAGACTTGTACATTTTACTAAAAGCTTGCCACATTTTATGTAGATATCCTTAGTAAATTCAGAATTATAGTCAAGATTCCTTTTCCAGTATGAGGCTGGTCTAATGGACCAACCTCATGCAAATTCAGTTAATATGGTAGCTATAGGGGGCAGTTACCTTGAGCTGGGTGAAAACAAGAAACATTTTTTATTATCACTTTGGTTGCATTTATAAGGTAACATTTTTGGGTATTATTCAATTTTGAGCCAAATAATTAGCAGATTGGAAGGTTCAATGTTTATGGCATGATAGCCTTGTATGAACACAGACTGAATTTTCAAGTGATAATCCATCCAAATACTTGGTTTAAAGTTGAATAAAGACTTTGTAACAATAGGATCTGACTGACTGTCTTCCCTCTGGCCAGTAGTTCAAAATTAGGGACAGCTAACCTGAGCCTTGAAGATCTCTGACCTTGCCAGTCTGGCTCATTTGGCACTTAATGGTCATTCAGGTTGAAAGTACCATACCAGTCATTAAATTTTTTTTCAGAGAGGGTAAAGAATAAATCACAAAAGTATGTTTGTAGAAATGGGTAAGCCATTATATCCTTTTTAGCTGTAGAAAATTTGCATGTAGGTGTAATGCAATATAAGTTGTAATTTTTGCATTCTATTCTTTTGGGTAGTTTCAACATTTCATGAAGGATTAAAGTATTCCCTATTATTTGAAAGTAAATAATATGAATTTTGAATCAGTAGTGTTCAGTTTTAAAAACAGATAAAACATGACACACACAGCTCGGACGAAAAGGTAACTCTTCCTGATATAGCTGGTAGTATTAAAAATTTAGTTATCCAGGCTTATTGTTTATGAGGTTTTGTGAGAGATTATTGTCATAGATTACGGAAAAAGAGGCATTAAATGTACTAGCAAATAGGCTAAAAGTAGAAAGCAGTAAACTGGAGATTTATATGAAGAATATGCATTTGTCTTGTAAAAAGTTGGAATTAAAGTAGAAGATGGTAAAGAGGCCTGCATTAAGTATGAGAAAAAGACATTGAAAATACATCAGCTGAGATAGCGAAATAATTTGAAAGATTTAACAGTGATGGTAGGTGACTTATGAGTGAAACAATTGAGTAGAAAAATTGAGAATAAAATTTATTGAATATTTGATAAAGAAAAGGAGTGTATCTGATGTACATATTGGCAGAAGAGTAGCATTGGACTTTTAGTAAGTTTGAGAAATTGGAAAAGGCAATCTTACAGTGGGAGGAAAATAAGTAGTAAGTCTCAGTATCCCAAGCTTACACTAGTGTTTTCAAACTAAGCTTTATCTACTGAGCTAGTAGCTTTTTCAAATTCCTAATAGACAATTTCCTCATAAAAGAAACTTAACTTTTCATTGTTTCAATAAAAATATACTATAATGCAAATGTTTAAAACAAATGTAAATAACTATTTAAACTGAATTTATTGCTTAATGTGATTCTATTAAGTATATATTGTGTAAAAAATATCTATAAATAATACAAAAATAATTGTGGCATACTTTATAAATATTAAATTTGTGATTTTAATTTTTCTAAAAGTTTATAAATTCGTCATTTTTTCATAAATTATGAAAAAAATGGAGTGTTATGTCTACAAACCATAATTTCTCAGAATGATGGACTGGATGAAAAGGCTAAACGACAGGAAATGGAGAAAATAGTACGAGAAGAACTACAACACTTGGACTCGGAGACCACAATGAATTTGCCTCATCATTCTGTAAGATTATTTAATTTCCATTAGATGATCAAAAAAGTGAACTTTAATTATTATAATCTTTAGAAATCTCACTATCACCATTTAAAGTATCAGGTCAGTTTGTTGAATATATTAAAGTTTAACCTCTGTAGTTTCTTATAGTAAGCAGCTTTTTCAAGCTAATTCTTTAGTTATAAGTTACAGTAACAATTGATTCATGTACTACTCATTTTTCCATTTGCAGAAGTCAAATTTTAGGCATTCTTTTTTACTTTATTAAATGCTTTTTGAGTATGGTCATAGGTTTATTATGAAGCCATTTCATGTGTTTTTGTTTGTTAAATGCACAAGTTTTCAAGTTTTGCATCCAATGATTTGCATTATTTTCAAAATTTACTTTGGTGAGTGAAAATAATAACTGAACGAGTTTGAGTAGTTGATTTTAGTGTTTCGTTAAACAGGTTTTATGTCTGACTATTTTTTATTTTGATTATGTGATATTATATTACAGTTAACTTAAGATGAGTATTTATCATTGAAGAAGATAAGCATATATAGTTGTTTTTTGAAATAATTTTTTAAACCAAGGTATCCATTCATTTCTGCATTTTCTCCATGATTTTTAGGCTAGACGTAACAGAAATTAGCCTAACCTGCCCAGGAAGACTAAGAGGTATAAAAGGGCTTGTACTTCACTGAACATATTTATAGAGAAAAATCACTTATTATTAGCAGAGATCATTTTGTGTGAGTTAGTTTCACTTTTTAGTGGCATATCATATTTCAAGTAACACAAAAAGATGAGCTCTTATCCCAGATTTGAATCCAAATATACTAAAAACTAAAGTGTTTTGTCAAAATGTTACAAACTACATCTAACTAAACCATAAGGTAATATTAAATTGGTTTTGAGAGCAAAATGAAATGAGTTTTTTTTTGGAGTTTAGCATGAATAGCTTAATTTCTTTCTCATGAAAATTATAAAATATTTTCTGAATTAAATAAAAATAATCTTCTCAAACTATGTTTATTTCTTATATGAATAATAAGCAATACAAACATGTCATATGATGTAAACCTTACTTTTTTTGAAATATTCATTTACCTGTGATACATTCAATGAACAATATCCTATATAACTGTGTGTATATAAATATATATCTGTGTGTGTGTGTTAAAATACAGGTTATAATGCTAAAATTTAGGGTTTGATTTGATCCAGTTGTGACAGAGTGGGAATAGTCTATTGTATGGCTTTGCACTAAAACAAACTATATCCAGGATTTATAATGGCACAGTTAAAAGGGCTTAAAACTATGTACTGTATGTAAGTTTCTAGTATTGTGTGGAAATCTATTTACGATACTCTGTTCTTGGGAATGCTAAAACTATCTTGATAAGCATTACATAATATGATATGAAAAAACCTGTCACTGTCAAAATTGCATTGAAAATGTTACTTGCATAATTTAGAACCAAAGATTTAAATGCTTTATCTAAATTTTAATTGTTAGTATTGTTTAATTGTATTTATTTTTCATAATTATACTCTACATTTAGTTGTATGTCTTGTATCTTAGCACTGTAAATAATAACTGTGTAAAGTAAGATAATCTAAAGTCATGCTGTTGTTCCTTTACATGAAATGTTGGCCTGCAAACTGCTGATAAAGGATTGTTAATAGATAAAGAGTTGTTTATCCTCAAGTAATTCTTGGACAGTTTAGTTTAAAGAATAAGAATCAATTATAATAAAGTTACATGAGAAAAAAATGGTTCAAATTTCATATCATGTGATTACTTCACAGTTAAATAAAGCTGTTATTTTTATTAAACACTAAATAAGCTGTAATGGACTTATGAAAAAAACTCTACAAATATTATAAGGTACATTAGAAATTAGTATTTTTATTCTTTGGATATTTAAGAAACTGAAATAAATAGCTAATAAGAAGTTGTTTCAACTTATACAGTTTTTAACTCCATTAACATTATTTCATTCTGGGGTTCAAAGTGACCTTTTGTAAATTTTATGAAATGATAAATTTAGATTTATCAGTGCGAATTATTACTAGATCATTAAATGTTTTTGCAATATAGTGGAAGTAGAATTAAACAAGTTAGTAAAGAATGATTTATCAAGGTATATGCCATTTTTGAATTGAAATGCAATAAATCTAAATTTATTTGTATAAGAAGTTTTGTAATGACAGTTTACTATAATTAATAGAGCAACACATAAATAAATGCAAGAATATTATCCTACTAATGACAATACTCAAGTTTAATAAATCTCCACCATAAGTTGCAGTTAACCACATACTGTACATGCTTATACATTATTTGATACTTTTTATAACTAAAAAATATGCTCTCTGAAATATAATTGAATAAAAAGAAAGCATTTAATTTGTAATCGTTGTGACAAGTAACATTATTTATACAATACTTAAAAGGTTAAAAACTTTCTTCTTTTTAAATTTTACAGAAAAAAATACACATTATGTTTTATGTAGTAGTTGATTTGATCAATCCTAAACAAAGTTGGAAAAGATTTTGAATGAAAAACTTTAATCATTAAGAATAATAAAGTAAATAAAGATGGAATTTAAGGTTGTTTTTTTTTTTCTAAACTGCTTTTCTTCTGTATAAGAGTTGTTTAATAGTTTGGTTCATAGCTGCTTAAGTTATACACATATTGTTCATTTTTATGAATGCAAATTACATTTCACATACTGATGTATTTCCATAAAATCTGCTACGTTGTTTTTTAATAGAATATAGTTTTTTACAGTATATGATACTGTTATAAGCTTTGTAGTGTTAGTTTATAATTGTACATTTCTTAAGATATTCAGGTTATTTGAATTGTTTGTGTGAATAAAGATATTGTGCACATGCAGTATTGTTTGAAGTTAATGTTTGTTTTTAATATTCTGTTTATTGTAAGAAAGTGAATAACAGGAAGAAACAAATGCAATGGGTAGGGGGGGAATGTTTTAGTTTAAATGATATTTATCAAAAACAACTTTATAAAATAAAATCAAAGCAAAAATTGTAACAAAATAAGGACAATTCATATTGGCTTGATTGTTGTTTAAAATTATGGAATAATATTGTATAGGAACATACAATATGGAACACATGTGTATATATATTTGATAAAATAAGTATATATTTGGAACTGTAAGATTCATAAGCAATGAATACAAGTAATATATTTTAGTCTCTTGTTATTTCATTACTGTGCCATTACACAAATTATGCAACACTGTATCAGTGTGTCAAGAATAAGTATGTAAGTTATTTAAAATTCAATTATAGTTGCTAAAATTAACTTTAATAACATGAAATAAAAAAGAACATGAGGGAAGCCAAACACAAAGGATAAACAGAATAATTTATTTCTTCAGCTTATGGGTGTTGTAAAAAAAATAATGTATGCTTTCCAAAGTGTTTAACAGATATGGAACTCTTTTTGTTTTTCAACTGTAAGTGAGAATTGTTTTTTTAATAGGTTTCCACATTCTTTGAAAAAAACTGTGTTTGAAGATTTGATTCTTTTTCCATTATTTTTGTCTTAAGAAATAAGTATAAGTTAGGCTCTGACACATTTCTGCTTTACACTATCATGAAAAAACCATTCTAAACCATTTTTTTAGTTTTGCCCAATTTTCACTTATTAAAGAAACTACTGTAATAAAAAAATCTGGCTCTTTCCTACTTTGTGCCCTTATTAAAAAAAAATAAAATTTGTTGAATTAAGATCTTGCTGTTCTTCATTTTTTGTATATTTGGAGAAACCATTGTAGCCCAGGATCTGTTTTCTTATACCTTTCATGTTTAAATAAACCACTATACTCAAAAACTTTGTGCTTTTCCACCTTTTGCCTCTGGGGAAAATCATTGAAGCCAGAATCTGTTTGTTCTTTAGCTTTAAACATTTTAGAAGAAGCATTTTAATCTATGATCTGTTCCTTATGTATGTCCCAATTTCTTATTTAAATCACTGGTGATCTCTCCCTCAACGATATTTTCATACAAATATATAGCATAATCCCCCAGTGGGTCAGTAGTAAGTTTATGGACTTCCAATGTTTTTAATAGGGGGTTTGATTGCCCATGGTGGGCAGAGCACAGAAAGTCTATTGTGTAGCTTTGAGCTAAAACAAACACTAAGCATATTAAGGTTTATTTAACCATAGCACCAATGTATTATTAGTATTTGTTGTGTATTGGGTTAGGAGTTATTAGTAGTTCTTTGAAATATATTATTTATTTCGGTGATAAAGCTAATTTCCATGTGACATACTAGGGAGATATACCCGAGATTTTCCTAATTGTTTGTAGTGTGTCAGTTTAAGTCAATGAAAAGTTCCTTTCTAGCAATTGCTAGTGTGTTAGTTCTTTTAGCTCTGTCAACAGAGCACTCACTTGCAGTGCAAACAGTCTTGGGTTGATATCCTGCACATGGAAGATGCAAAAATTGAAATTACCACAGAGAGAAACAAAAGTTTATTACATCTAAACTAAAGCTTTTGTGCTCATAGATGAGGTTACAGTATCTCAAATGAACAATGTACAATATAATGTGTTAGAACACTTGATTTTATGTATCAGAGTAAATCTACCTATTGATTTAAGAATATCAGGATTTATGTTGCTGTTATTGTTTCATGATTAGGAGTTACAATAATGGAAATAATTATGGAAACAGTGAATGAAATAGGTAAGGTATAAAATTGCAATGTTATGGGATAGCTCTGCCACTATAGAAAACATTCAGATAATGCCATATCAATATAATGCCTATGAAAGTACGGGCTATCACATTTCCAGCAGCATCAGTGAGGTAAAAGCACTCTTGGTTCCTAGGACAGAAAGGATACATGAAAATGCATAGAAATCAAAGTTTTGGCTCTTGAAGGCAACTGCTTGTGACAAGTTGTGTGAAATTTCATGTTTTAGTAGGATCTGTGTGGAAACTGTGAAGAGGATACCTGAAACTAGTACTGTTGGTAAAAGAAGTGGTCGAGGCAGAAAGTCCAAACTCTTCAAAAGTGATTTTAAGAAACTCCAGGTATGCTCTTTATGTGAGGTATGACAATCTTGTGTAGATCTTGTTAGTGACCCAACTGTAAGTACAACTCCAGAACAGAAGATACACATTAGAACAAAGTAGTTTCATTAGATGTGTAAGTGAAATAAACTACTGGTTAAGAGAAATAACCAAACTCAGAATTCAAATAATGGGAGGAGCAAAGCTTTACAGGTGAATCCAGATTCAAATTGTTTGACAATAATAAATGATAGTTTGCTGAGTGGCAGTGAAAAGAATGTTACCATGGTCAATGCACAATGTTTACAGTGAAGTATACTGGGGGACCAGCTGTGTTGGAGAACTACATAAAACTGATGACACCCTCAGTTCTGGTAGGTACATTATTTTCATGATTATGAGAGCTGTTCATATTAGGTGCTCTGGGACGGAGCTCCAGCCAGGAACATGATTGCAAGAGGTGTTCAGTTAGATGTTTGGAGGCAGAGTCCCAGCCAGCAACACATTTACTCATTTATAATTTCTATAAGATGACAAGAAGCAACATGTTACATGACTAATTTAGGTTCTAAACATTTTAATTATTTATGAACTACAGAAAATCACCTTAATTATGGAATACAATACACAAACTATTCCTTTCTCTTCTAGGCACACAAAGTGAAATCTACATACATCTTCCTCAACCAGCACAACCTCGTCATACAAAATCAAAAACTTTATATGTAGAAGAGCATGCTTTTTTGACACTCAACCAATCGTAGTATGCTTTACTATAATTCGGTATTTTAAAGTGCACAAAACCATTTTTCACAATCTGAATAAAATATATATATAATTGTTACATTTTTTATTGATTTTAGCCCTTATTCTTATAAAGTCATATTATTCAGTAAATTCTTTATGAAACCGTCAAACCTCATCTGTGTCAATCACTTGGAATGGAGAGAGAGAGACCCATATGGATATTTCACTTTTATGTCAGACCAAAGACTTAGTGCAGTATCCTACAATCCTTAGCTTACCTACATCAACATACATTTCAAATAAACATATTGAATGGATTTAAACCCCTAACCTGTATTAATTTGTAGAAATCTCTGAACCACTTCTTGGAATGAGTATGAGTATGGCCTTATTCCATGAAGACATTACACGGAAACAGAGCTAAGCAAGTACAAGCATCTACATAATGCAATATAATTAATGCAAGTTTATGACCATCACACATCCGTTTTTACAAGGATGTTGCAACTACATGCAGAACATTAGAAAAACAATTTAGAAAAATTACCTGAATATATCTGAATATTTTATAGTAGGTATAGAACCAGCCTGGCATGGCCTGGTATTTAGAGAATCAACTTACAATATGCAAGCTGTGGGTTTGAATCTAGTCACCAGACATTCTCGCTCTTTCGACTGCTGGGATGTGATAACCAATCTTATTTTTCGTTGATAGCCAAAGAGTTGGAGGTAGGTAGCTATAACTAGCTGCATCCTCTAGTCTATCTCTTCAAAATTATGGATGGCTAGTGCAGATAGCCCTTTATTCACGAAATAAACAGTAAATAGGATAGTGAAATTATCAGTCCTATGAGTTGCAACTCATATAATGTGGTATGTCACAATATCATACGTTTGTTACCAACTTGTTTAATGTAATAATTGCCAAAAGTTTCGAATATGTAGGTGTGTGTAGTTTAACATCGAGCATCTATCAAGGAAATAGCTAAGTTCCTTTTATGCTAATTACTATTGTTCTGGTTCATTCACCTTAGATGCCACATACGTCTTCTCGCTGGAAAGATTTCTTTAAAGCTATACATACCATCCAAAATTAGACAGCAATATTTTTCATTGGCAGTTCAAGGGATCCCTCGAGGATATAACTTTCCTTATTTTTCAATGGAAATGCTCAACGTCATGTGAGTAACACGCGCGTCTTGAGAAGAACAGTGTTATTGTTTAGTGTCGTGTGTGTGTGTCTCTATATATAATGCTATGCTTTTTCTCCTTGGAACAACAACTATGAGTTGAATATTTTTTTCCTTTTTTGTTATACATTGTGTCCTTTATTTTTCATTTCTTTAAGCCTGGTGGTTATGGCGCTCGACTCGCAATCTGAGGGTAGCGGGTTCGAATCCCTATCACGGAACATGATCGCCCTTTCAACCACTGGGTTTTTATAATGTGACAGTCAATCTTACTATTCGTTGGTAAATGAGTAGCCCAAAAGTTGACGGTGGGTGGTGTTGAATGTGCCTTCCCTCTATTTCATCACTGCTGACGCAGATAATTCCTTTGTAGCTTTGCGCGAAATTCAAAACAAACCAAACAATTTCTTTAAACTAAGTTAAAGTTCAAGAAGTAAGACTTACTCCAACCATGATGACACTTAGGGGAAATGACTGCATACATCAGAATCCTTACCAAAGTCGTATTCATGAGTGGGTGGGGAACGTCACTGGAATCTTCAAAATACTCCGAGTTTGTTTCTCCAAGTTAAAGTTTATTTCCAGAATTGAGGTTACCAGACTAATAGAAATACTTTAAAACTCTAAGCCAGATAATACATGAATTTTTATCCCAGTTAGCTTCACTGTAATAATTTTTAATCATTAAATTGTCTTACCATGAAACAACTTATATATTTTTTGTAACTGTATTTATTATATACCTATTTTTATAGTTTTTGTTGAATGTTGCTATTTTTTGTAAGAACTTAATGAAATTTGATCACATATATGGGATACTATTCATATTAATAATATATACTTTGAAATTCTCAGACTACAGGACATGTGAAACAACTGCTTTGTAGTGGTTCACTTGTAAACTTTAGGGCTTATTACACAACATATCGGGCTCGATACACGTAGTGGGTACAGTGTAGGTGGCATTGCTGAATTAAACACAAACAAATGAAAACCTAATCATTAGTATTTTCACATTATCTAGCCTTATTTTTGAAAGCGTTGCTTAAGAATATAAATGATCAAACACGTATAATGTTGTTATTATTATCATTTAACAATCAACAATTTTATGGGAGTGAAAAATGTTATTACAATTAAAAATCTTCACTAATGGCAATATACAAATATTCTTATACAAAAATGCTCACCTGTTACAAGAAACAAAACAGAGAATATTTGTTTGTTTGAAGTTAGGTTCAAAGCTACACAATGGCCTATCTGTGCTCTGTCCATCACAGGTATCGAAAGCCGGTTTCTAGAGTTGTAAGTCCGCAGACATACCGCTGTGCCACTGGGGGCATCAAAGAAGAGGAAAGCTGAAATGTTTATAACATTTAATTAGGAGAGATGAGTTATCCCAAATCTGTCATTATAATTTCCTGATGAGAATGAAGTTTTTGGAATTTTTTTTCTGTGAGCCCCCGAAATTGGCCATTTGAATTTTTAAAAACAACAAAATATGGAATGGAATAAAGTAGTTATACAAATTAATTACGATTTTCCTATAGGATGTGACGTACAGTAGTGAAAAGTTAATATATTATTGATCTTTATAATTGCCGTTGAACTTCTATTTTTGTGTTAAATGTAGACTGTAAAAAAAAATCAAAAAATTTTTTATAAATTGTACTAGAACAGAAAACCTGCACACCCCACATCCAGATTCACCTACAATGAAGGAGATTTACTTTAACAACCCCACACAGATTAATTTATAAATTCGAATTATAATTTCTCCACTATAAGATTCCTCTGATATGTTTGGCTTATGACTTTAGTGACCGCATTTGATTATGTTTTACATCAGAACCAAATTAATTGAAAGTAAAACAGACGGTATCGCTTTTATGACTTCAAATTATCTCCTTGAACCTTTGAAAATAATCTAAAATAACATATATAACAAAGGAAAAATAACTTAATATATCAAATAGGTTACACTTTTACATACTAAAAAATATATATGAAAATAAAATAAATAGAATGTACCACACAATGGGCATAAATTTCACTTCTACAATTACTAAACACACGTGTTTTTGTATAGTATTCCAATAATAAACCAAGCCCAATGTTACATGCAATTAGCCTCTTCTCTTGCTAACCTTTTCTGAGTTCACAAAATCAACGATGGCTATAGAACTGTCCTGACAACTTTAAGATACATTATCGCAGGTACATGGATGACACCTTTTTTGTCTTCAACAACTTAATTAATTTGGATATGTAAATCATTTGCTGGAATATCTCAGTAATTGTCAACATAATACCAAATTTATTGTTGAACATAAAAAATATCAGAACTTTACCTTTCTGGATACTTTGATACACAAAAATGAGCTCCCCAGTAGCACAGCGGTATGTCTGCGGATTTACAACGCTAAAATCCGGGTTTCGATACCCGTGGTGGGCAGAGCACGAATAGCCCATAGTGTAGCTTTGTACTTAACTTCAAACAAACACAAAAATGAAGGCAAAATTCCATTAAAAACCTCTGCACGTTTATATTGTTACGACAGCGAAAGTCACGCGACGCTGGGAGCATGCGCGCTGGAGTTTCTAAAAGGATCGTGACTTATCGGGCAACCTCACCAATGTCCCAGTGTTTGCTAGAGGCCCTTTTTTTTTAGTATATAAGCCGGAGATAGATTGAAGAGAAATAATTGATAATTGAGTCAAGCGAGCAGTAGGCATCGTATGTAAAGTGGGTGAATC
>NW_013667231.1:229895-230762 GCF_000517525.1 Limulus polyphemus | reverse complement strand
CGCGCGACACAAGGAGCATGCTCTGGAGTTCTAGAAAGATCGAGGAACCTGTCGAACGTCTAAGCGTTTGCTAGACGCACGCTCTTATTGTATATAAGCCGGCAAATAAAGTGACGGCGGAGATAGAATTGCAGACAGGCAGAGACAGAGACGGATAATCGAGTCAAGCCGTAAGTAAAGTGTGTAAATCGTTGTGAATTATAGCGTGTTTTTAAGTTAAAGTGACCGTGGAAATTCTGTGTATTGCAAAGTTGTATTGAGGAAGAATAAACTAGTTTTGTTTACGAAAGGACTTGTATCGCTGAAGTTCCTCGGGAAGAATTTTTTACGGGAAATTAACAAACGACTAGAGACGTAACAATACTATTAACTTCATATATTAATACTTTGTTGTTTTTGTTCTTGTTTATTTATATTTGTGGCCTTGAAGTCTGGGAAATTGTTCTAATTACTATGAGTCAAACTATGGAGTAAATGGCTGTAATTTATTTTAGCTACTGCTATAAAAGTGGTTTCCCTTCTTATTTGGATATTCATTTATATTCTTGAACAAAGAGATATAGTAAAATTCTCAATTAAAGTCACTAAATTGTTAGTTGGTGAATATTTTTATTTACTGGGTACCTGAGGATGTCGCGATTTTAATTGTACTGTTGCGTCAGCGAGGTCACGTGACTAGTATCCCGCCACCTGTTTCTAGAAATATCCTGTTCCTTCAAGAATGTCCTAGCATTTACTAGATATGTTTTTGTCTTGTATATATAAGACGTTCACAACGTGACGGGACAAGAGAGGTAATGAGTAATTGAACTGCAGTCAGAGAGAATATTGTTAAGCACGTGAGAAGTTCGTTGAGAATTATAGCAT
>NW_013667231.1:224769-228895 GCF_000517525.1 Limulus polyphemus | reverse complement strand
TAAGCCTGCCCTCTTTGTGAACTATTTGTTTTAGTATTAAACAATATATATATATATATATATATATAATAAATTCATGGGTGTATGTACGCATTAAATTTAAAGTCATATGGCGTATGGAGGCGAAATTTGCTTTTAGTTTTAAGTTAGACTAAATTAAACCTAGGAATCAGAATATACTTTATTTAATCATATGCTTGTTCTAACGATAACTATCAGCTTATAATAAAATTATGAATTATAACGAGCATAAGTGTTTATTTGTAATTAATTTTGTTACTCTTGTAACAAGAGTGTGGGGTATTTTGACTGTTGTAGGTGAGTAGATTGGCAACTACAAGTTACAATATAATAAATTAATATGTCAACAACATTATTATACGCGTTGATATTTCTTCCGTGTATTACTGAATTAATAGCAGGGCTGTAAGTTTCACATTTAATTAAAGTAATGCTGTTATAATAATAAGTAAATTGTTGTTAAAGTTTAAACAAACATGGCTAGTATTTATAAATTTATTACTATTGATATTATTATTAGTAATCCAAGTTTTGAGAATGATTTAATCTGAAAAGTTAGGTGTATATTGATACTATCAATGATAGATTTAAAGGTGTCTGCTATAAAATCCTTAAGATTTGGTATAGTTATGCTTTTTTGTTTCTGTTTCAAGTTCAAAGTTTTATTGCAAACTAGAGAAATTAGTTGTTAAACCTGCTATCTTACTGGTTGAGATATTTTCTGTAACAGTTAGTTGATTAATATTACTTTAAGTGTCTTAGTTGGGTAGTCTGAATAGTTAAAAATGACACATCAGTGGAAGATCATTTGTTTAGCTCAATTTGTGTGAGCACTTTTTTATATGTTGCCCTGTTGATCAGGAGATTAAACCCTGCGAGATTGGGTGTCGGGATATAACACTATAGTACATGCTGTTTGACCTGGTAGTGTGATTACTGGTCAAAATTCCCATCACTTAAGTTTGTAGCATATTTGCCAGCACTAGATGAATTTGTCCATCAGTTAATGAAGTGACAATTTGTCGGAGGTAATTGTACATTTTTTCCTGTAGGTGAGCTGTGTGAGTAGTGTAACAGAAAAAAATGGAAATACAAATTTTGATATTATTGGTAATATGCTTAAACTTTGGAAGGCTAGATGCACAAATTTGTTTTGCTGATTTTGATGTGAAATAACAAGTTAATTTGACTAGAAGGGGATGGCTAGGAGAAAGCAATAGGTTGTTGTTAGTGAAGTCCAATTAAATTGGACTTGCTAACAGTGGCATATCTCAGGGGTCACTGCTTGGGCTTTTGCTGTTTCATATTTACATTGATGATATTTTTAAAGGCATAATGATTAATCAAGTGAAGTTTTTGAATACTATTAAATTTGTGATTATTTCTAGATGTATTGAGGATGTTCAGGTACTTCAGAATGACTTGGTAAATTGGACGGATATGTGGAAAATGACCTTTAGGTATAATAGATGCAAGGTAATGCAATTGGGTTATCATGATTTTGGATCACACATTTAACATAAATGGGAACCAACTCCATAGTGTGACTGAAGAAAAGAATCTTAACGTAGTGGAGGATAGGCCACAAACCAACGAAACAAAGCAGTGATTTGTTGCTAGTTGTAAAACCAGTTGAATTTTGGATATATTTATAGACATAATGATTTAAAGTTAAAACACGTAATTATCTTCTCCATACAAATGACCAGTTATGCCTCTTTTCGAATACTGTATACATATTTTATGTTATTTTAAAAGTATATATTGACTTATGGGCTAGAATGGTGATTCTAGGGATGGAAGAGTTAATTTATAGGGTAAATTAAGATATCTTATTTTCTCTTGAGAAAAGAAAGTAGGAGGTTATGTTATGGAAGTTTGCAAAATTATCTTGTGGATTGGAGGATAAAGGTTTCTGGTTTCTTTGTGCTATGTTCCAACGACAATAGACCAAGAAGACACAAGTTCAAGATTTTGAAATCACAGGCTAGGCTCCAGATAATACACATTTTTATTTCCTAACAGGGATATTCACTTTTGGAATGATTTCTGTCAACATTAGTGAAGGCCAGCACTTTACAAGAGTTTGATAGGGGAATTGATACTTTGCAGAAAAGTAAAGGGTGGATTTAAATTTTTGCTTTTCCTAAGGGTGGGTGTGCAAAGTGGGTGTTGTCTGCAAGCTATATTATTTTTTATTAGAGTTATAAACTTGTAGAATGTTTTCCCTTGTCATTTGTTATGGATAATTATTTTGAATCTTCCCAAAATTTTGGTGGATTGGTATATGGATGGTTGTGAAGGGTTTTTAATCAAACTTGTGTACGATATTTTGGTTACTTGTTATTTTTGGGTTATGGGCAATATTGATGGGTCGAGTGGTAATTTTTCACCATGTATTGTTTCTTTTTATGTCCATATTACTTTTATTCATAAGTGAAACTTATATATTGATGCATAGTGTGTATATATATGCAAAGAAACAATCCATAATCTGAATTATATGGATAAACATTGAATTTAAAAGTGAATATGACACCTACTGATTGTTTGTGTGAAATAATAAGTTGACTGATGTTTTTTAGTTAAATTCAAAAGTTTCCTACAAGTTTGCACCATTAATGTACATTGTATGTTCAGTTGTATTCATTTTATCTGAGAAAGAATGTTGAATTGTAGGAGAAGGTTTGGAGGAAAGTGCTTTCTGGATGATCCAAGTATAAAAAAGTTATTGTATGTGGATAGGTTGAAATCTCTTCACATATTTTCACTGGAAGGGTTCATGGAACACATTTGAGGCTTTTACATTTTTTTTAGAGGTTTGGAACTCATAAATTGAGATGAAATATTTGAAAAAGTTATGGTAACTCGGACATGGCTCTAGTTAATAGGGTGATATAGAATAGTTTACCTTCATTGTGGTAGAAACTACATCATTGGAGCTGTTTTAAGAAGAGGTTGTATGAGTATTTTAGAGATTGGGATTGGATATAAAAGGGGCTTCTATATGTGGGGTGGTAGCAAGAAATGGAATGTCTTAGATGTGTCTACTTTCTTCTTTTTATCCTTGGAAGTGAAACAAAATGTTTTTTAATTTTTATGTTGCATTAGAAATATATAAACTTTAATATAAAACTTTCTATTTGTTTCAGTGTTCTGGGGAGTTGGAATTGATGTTGCTCTTCATAGGCATGATCTTGGAGTTTATATAATGTAAGTATTACTGTTATAGGGATATTTTATTTATTATGTGGAACTACTATTAACTTCTATGTAAGTGGTCAAAATAATTTAATGTTACATAATTTAAATCTTTATTTTTCTCATTGTGAGATGTCACTGAAATTGTATGTTTTGTAGCTGTGTGTAAATGTATTCATAACCCATAAGTATAGATGTTGTCTATCACGAAATAGTAACGTGTATTAATTTCTACACATGAATCACATTGGAACTTGTTTGCAATAAATAGCTTTTAATACTGTAGGAATTGTCTGATATATAAAAAGTTGAAAATTCTAAAAATGGTTTTAATTGCCTGTAGTTGTCAATTTGTGCATGGAGCATATATTGAATAGATATTCTGATTAGACTGCTAAGCAATGTAATAGTTTATAAAATTTATATCTTAATTACAAAACTACTAATGACATATGAAAAAAGTAGGTGTTCCTTCATCAGTTTCATCCCCTCATGGACACTGGTCCAAAAAATAGGAAGGTGTTAGAACAGCATATTGTTATTTTAAAAAATTTCATATTCTATGCTTTTCTATATTATGAAGCTGTAGCAAATTATATAACATTTTATGACTTGCATATAAATACTTTATTGAGAATGAAACTTTCTGTAGCCTTAGTGTATTGTTATGGGATACCTTTTCTGTGATTTATATGTTTTCATAATGCGACATTTTTGATGCTTTAAACATAAACCACAACAAACTAACCACATTCTTGGGAGTCTTACATGTGGTTTTTATATACATTTTCTTAAATAATGGAATGATGTGAAGTTCTTGTTGTCTAACGTATTAACTGTAACAATTCACTCACATTGGACACTAAAGACATGATGTGAAGTTCTTGTTGTCTAACGTATTAAC
>NW_013667231.1:210278-223918 GCF_000517525.1 Limulus polyphemus | reverse complement strand
ATAGTATCTGTACATCACCACTAGAGAATCTAGTGTCAGTTTCATCATACACACACATTTACTCAAAATACAAATGATTATGTAGAAGGTGAGTTAGTGTTTTAATGCATTCACACATTCATGTGTATGTCACATAGAGGTGTTTCTGTGCAGCATTTATATTGATGACAATAAGGTATACCTAATGGTTTAATGATTTCTTTTAAACTGTATGTTATGTTTTATATTATAGCATAAAGAAAAAAATAATCTTTGTATGGGACTATCCATAAACACTATCAATAATTTAAATTTCTTAACAAATGTATTAAGTCTTTTAAGAATTTAAATGAAAAAAAAATTGTTATAGTAACTTAAGTCTAACATTGTTTATGAGTCATAGCCTTCATTATTAGCTTCAGACTTGTAGGTAAAAGAATACATAGATTATTTTTTATTTATGCATTTACTTATTTTTTAATACTTGTGTATTGAAGTTTATTATATTTCTTACCACTAGGTGTAATGCTAATAATTCTTGCCATCCTCTATCTTCTGATGACTTACAGAGAAAAGCTTGAATCCAGAAAATCTGTACTATTTGAAAGGGAGCCATCTTATGACAGGTAACTTTTTCTGCTATCTGAAGTGATCTTGTGTTGTACATGAAGACATTTTACTTTAAGTTGTATTCATGGCATTGTTAAGAAATCTGAAAATTACAAATGCAACATTTTTGTTGTATATCTGTTCCAGATAATTTCTTCTGATACATACTTAATTTTATATGCCATGATCAAAAGCAAATATTTCTAAATTCGTTGTCTTTATGATAAATACTTTTTCTTCGATAAAGGCATATTAAAATGCTTGTCCCAGATTTATATCCATATGTCTTGTACCAAACAACTGTAGTTCTCAGAGAAATTTCTAAAAATGCTAGTACTAAAACAACAATACAATAGAATTTTTGCTCATTGTAATTGTTCAGTATGGCATATGAAAATACAAAATATCTAACATGTAAATGTAGATAACTTGATGAATATTTGGAGGGGCTTAGAAACAAAATCAAAAATTTGTATGTATCATTTTTTTTTTACAAAACATTTTCAGAGATTGTGGTTTAGGTAATCTTATAAGAATTTAATTTTGTTATAATTAAGTATCTTTGCAAGTAACATTCCTATTTTTTTTTTTTTTTATTGAAGATATCATTCAACTGTTCAATACCCAAGTTTGTAATTCAACTTTCAAATTTTTAAATTCATGTTCTTTGTGTCCGAACATACCATATTATTTTATATTGGCAAAATTTTCCTTATTAGTCATTCCCACAAAAATTATCTTGTAACTTCTCACACTTATCCTAGTAGTTTACTCTCCATAGGCTAAAATGAATTTTTGGTTTATTTTGTTGCAGTCTAAATTTAACATATTATTCAATATCACATTGTTTAACTCAAGTTTTTATTCAATACAGCTTACTCTATAGTCGAAGTTTATCTTATAATTCATTATCCCATAGTCCAGATATACAATACAATTTAGTACTAGCTCTATAGTTTAAATTTCTCTTATGCTACAGTACTGTATTGCTCAAATTTACTTTATTCAGTATCCCATAATCCAAAAATACATTGACATCCAACAACTTATAGTCTGGGCTTACCCTGGGATACAACTTTCCATTTTACTCCCTACATTAGAAGTGAATTGTTAAGTTTGGAAAAGCAAAATAGTTAAATGAAATTTTTTTTCATAAATACAGTTGTATATTTTTCCTTTATATATACAAATTTATATATATTTCTATGGGGTTTTGAGAGGAATATGAGGTAAAAAATTTGCACTGCAAGCCACAATTTGTCAACTTTGATATATAGTTAACAGTATATCAATATCAAAAATGTTTTACAAGCCAAAAGTTACCTCTTTTACCTTATTATTTTAAGACTTTCAACTAAAAGTTCTACGTGATGACTCTGTACCATTTAACAGTATTCTACTACTGTATTCTAAATACAGAAACCACATCAGTACCAAATGACAGACATGATAAATTGTCCTTTATTTTCTGATGGAGATCTCAGTTATTCCCATTTTCTCGTCATAAGTCTAGACCTGAATTTTTTTAAGATTTGAGAAATTATGTGAAGTTCCCTTGGCCTTGAATGTGTAAGGTTTGTACTCTTTCAGGTTTAATGAGCTGCAAGATGAAATTGACGACAGTCTTCCCGAACCAGGAAATATAAATGTGGGTGATCAAGAGAAAATACTAGAATTTTAAATTGTGTGATAAATCTCGAACCTTATTAGCAAAGGTTGTATTTTTTTAAAACAAAAACTGGATAACTTTTGATTCCAGTAACTTGCATGTTGTTTCATTAACTAATAGGTTTTATTGCTTCTGGTTAGCAAAAGTGACAATCAACTTATATTAGAATGTATTAACTGGTGAAAATGAACATGAACACATAAATTTTTAAGTGATATTTTAATACATAATCCAAGGAAGGTTGTTGGTAAATGTAAAGAATAATCTAGAAAAGAGATATTGTTAATCATTTAAATTTCAGAACAAGAATGTACTTGTAGCATCTTTAAATCTTCTCTAAGGTAACTGAGAAAACAAAGGGTTTAACCCATTGAACATACAGAAAGTAGCTTTTATTTTGAAGTTTTCAAGGAATTGTAAATTACAAGTTGTACTACGAATTTCTATCATCAGAGGATGTAATGAAAGTTTTGGGGACAGTGGTTTTCAACTTCCATTACAATGGAGTAATAGTTGAACTTTAATATCGAAATGCTATTTGATATACAAACACTTTGAGTTGTGGTTGACTTATGCATATGTTGTCTTAAATATTGTAGTATTATAACTAATATATGTGATTTTAGATGGAACTACAGCATATGTAAAGTCTGAAAGTAAAACAGGTAAAAAAAAAAAGAACTGAATAAGGATAATCTTGGTCAGTTCTGTAGATGAATTATCTCCCTTATTACCTGGTGATTTTGTTCATCCCAATTCCTTAAGGTATTAAGATAGTTCATTAAAAAAATTAAATACTTATTTTATTACTAACCAAGGGCCCAGCATGGCCAGGTGGTTAAGGCACTCGACTCGCAATCTGAGGGTCGCGGGTTCGAATGCCCATCACACAGAACATGCTCACCCTTTCAGCCATGGGGGGGCATTATAATGTGATGGTCAATCCCACTATTCATTGTTAAAAGAGTAGCCCAAGAGTTGGCGGTGGGTGGTGATGACTAGCTGCCTTCCCTCTAGTCTTACACTGCTAAATTAGGGACGGCTAGTGCAGATAGCTTTCGTGTAGCTTTGCACGAAATTCAAAACAAACAAACAATACAAACCAAGTTATATAGTGAAATGTTGCATTTACTGAAGAACTACACATTTAGGTGAAGTTATATTATAAGCCTCTTCTTATTTATGAGCAGAAGTTGTAGTTTTCCATAGCTTTTGCTCATTACTCTCTTCATATTTTTTAAATAAAAATTTAAAAATTTTGTGAAATATGAGAGTCGATACAAAGGTTGTAATATGGGTAGAGTATAGAATACATAATTTCATCATAAAGATGTATCTTATACCTGGAAGATTTAACTTAAAATCTCAATCTCAATTTAGTCAATTCATTGATAAATTAAAATGTTGTTTTGCTAGTCTTATTTTTCATAGTTGCTTTAATAGACCTGTTCAGCTACTTGCAACATTTAAACTATGCCGTTTGTTGATGTGTTCCCTAAATCATGATTTACCTGAAATACTTAGTATTTTTTATTTGTTTCACATACTTTTTATCATATTACACATATCTACCAAAAGCGAGGTCATTTTTTTTTCCAGACAAATGTGAATTTAGTTCAGAATTAGAAAACACTGTGTAAATATGTCTTACACCCATAAAGAAATGATTTGATCCCAGGAGAAGCATGATTTCATTTGTAAAGGATAATTTTGTACTATTTGCTGATTCTTTCATTTCCATGATTTCTTGTTAGGGCAGAAAGCTGACAGTTTTTATAACTTTTGTGGTTAAATAGTCAGTTAAATTGTAGGTAATTATAGTTCATTTATAACTGAGCCAAGGTTGATTAGTGTACAAGTCAAGTATAGAATTTCACATATACCAGAATCCTGTCTGTGTATTTTTTTTGTCAATAGATTGATAAGAGGGATAATAAGGTTTTTAATTACATTCAGGTATTTTTGGTTTCCACTTATTTTCTATTTTATTTTGTGCAATCTCTGCATCGATATTCTGATAGATAGTTATATCAGGAACCCAAGAACGCTCTTTGGTATTTTTTGCCAGTTTATGTGAATAGATATTTTCAGAATTTTCATATCAAAGCTTTTCTCTTTGAGGAATTAAGAGTCATTAATTTAAGATGATTTCCTTGATAAAAAAAAATATATAGGTGTGCAGTTGCTAGCGTACAAGTTAATTTATTTACCTGTAGTAAGTTCTAAGGTTGTGTGTAATTAGCTCAAATGGTTGCTTATCTATACACTTGTTATTATACATGTACTTTCGACTAGTAAGAAAGAGCCCAAGCTCAGAAACCTTCCTTTATAACAGTTGACCTGAAAATCTAATAACTCACTTGATCTTGGAGATATAATTACTTATTTATTTGCTGTATTAGCTCAAATCTTAAATGGAAAATAATCATAAACACTGCAGCACATGAAAGAAAATATTTAAATAAATTTGACAGTGTTGGTAATCCTATGTCTTACATACAAAAAATTTACTGTCTTAAAAATGTGCAAGTTTTAAAGAAGGAAAAATACCGTTTTTTTTTCTTTTATAAGTCTTTGACTATCATGTGTTTGGAAATCAAATGTTGTGATTATTGTGGAAAATTCCCTGTATGTTTCTTAATCAACAATTTGGTTTTGCTCATCTAACAAAGCTGGTATAATTATTTTTTCAAATTATCTGTTACAGAATGTATTCAATCGTACGAATGTAGATGATTTTGCACAGTTATTAACTGTATTAGTTTTAATTTATTAAGTAAATGCATTATCCACACTACTGTAGATGACAGGTAGATTCATTAACTACGTTACTTGTAATTGGTTAAGCAGAAACATTGTGTATAATATTTTTGATTATAGGTTCATTTCAATAACTACATTACTGTTAATTTGTCATTTAGAATTGTTATCCATCAAACTGAAGATAATATCACTTGATTTCTAACCACATTTTTTCATCTAAACTTAAATTGTTCAAGTTAATTAAACTCATCACACTTGTAGTTTTCTGCAGTTTTTAGTTTGGTTCAGATTTTAAATTGATATGGTAGAAGTAAAATATTTGACCTTTCAAGAAAGTTCATAGTGATAAATACTCAGATACGTTATTATTCAATGTTGTTGTTATATGATATTAATGCTGTTTTTATAAGTAAAAAATGAAATTTTGCAAAAAACAAACCTGGCTATAGAATTAATAGTGAAGTTTGTTTTTAAACCTAACAGTTTTATTGTTTTGTATTCTATAGAGACTAATAACATTTAGCACTTTGTGATTGAAGAAGAAATTATTTATTTTGCAAAGGGATTATAAATATTAAGAATTATTCAAGAAATTTTGAAACAAAATGGTACTTTATTATTGGTTATTTAATGGTACTTTATTATTGGTTATTTAATGGTACTTTATTATTGGTTATTTATTACTAATAATTTTAGTTTTTATTGAGCAGGCACATTGTTTTGTTTTTGATGTCAGAATTTTGTTTGCTTATTTTGTTAGTATTTATATTTTCTTGGCAAGTACATTGTTTTAGCATTTATTTTTTGTGATATATGGTAGATGAAAAAACTGGAGTAAATATGAAATTTTTTTTTTTACATGCTGTCAGGGCTGTACTGATCTTTGACAGCACCCTGTGTGAGATATAAATTCTGTGCCCCTCCTCAATAAAATCTAATCTATCTTTGCCTTTAAAGATATTAATTTACACCTTCTGTGGGTCAGCCCTCTGTGAGAATGCACTGCTCACACTACTGGTATTACAGCCTTGCCTGCTGTAAGGAATGTAACAATAGTTATTGAGAATGCACTGCTCACACTACTCGTATTACAGCCTTGCCTGCTGTAAGGAATGTGACAATAGTTACAACAAGCTAAAACATTGGACTACTACTATTAATTTTACAGGCTTCACAAATTTGTGTGATGCAGGTGATTTAAACTGTAACAAAATGTTATTTTTATAGTGAGAGTTTTTACTTGCAAGAAAGTTTTAACCTTTTATTGACTTTGTAAGTACTAGTGCCATTTTAGATCATTTCAAGAGAGCCTAAAATTTGTTTTAAATTATTACTTTATTTAAAACTTTTTTTTGCTAGTATTAAAATTAAAAAATAGTGTTCAATGCCCTCATGAGAATTTCTCCAAAACTGTTGTTTTGGGAAATCCTGAGAAAAAATTTTCATGTAAAAAATATTTATTTTTAGACTTACCATTGACATAGTCAGGATGCTGTAGGTACAAACTGTAGTTCACAGCTGGTCATGGTTTATATTTTGTTACTTAAAGTCAGTTAAATATATATCTCACATTAGGAGTATATTTATATAGAGATTATATCATCCAGAAATGTGGTTTTTAAAATTTTTAATGAAAAAAAGGTAAAAACAGCAGGAGGTGTTTATGTTGGTGTAGTGGTTTTTAGATTATAAAAAGGATATTAAAGAAATATAGAGAAAATGAGCCTGAAAATAAGAGGTCGCTACTGGATAGATGAGGAGAAACTGGCATTTTTTAGGAAATTTAATATATCCAAATCTGTAACCTCTACTTAAAGACAGTCTATCAAAATGTACAATTAAATTATTCTTTTGATTTTTTTTAGTTGATTTTGTTTTTATATGTTCAGACAGTTTACTGGAATAGGTTTTAAACAACTTTCATATTGTTGTTTTTGTGAAATAAAACTTCGCTGATTATTCTTGAACTGTTCTGTCAAATTTACATTTTTTGTACAGTTTTGAGAACAAATTTAACTGTCAATTTAGTCATAATTTAGGATAAACCCAAGAGCATTGAAATGACAAAAAAAGAGTAAAATTTCCTAAACTGAATACCTTTAGACTTTCCAAAACAAAACAACGTTCAAATAAGTAAGATATTTATACAATTATTTCAGAAGATAGACTTTTGTTCTTTGTATGTAAAATTACTTCTGAAAAGTCATGAAAGTTTACAATTTTAACCTTAAAGATCCGTTAAATAATTTTATCAACACTTAGTGTTATGTAATTATTTGTGTATTGTATATTGATGCTTATCCTCTAAACCATTTAAAATGTTTGTAATGATTTATTTCCCCTATAATTTCTTTAATATGCAATGTGGAAATTATTATGAAAATGGTAAGGAAGAAAAGGTATTAAAGGTACATACTATGTATGAGTACAGTGGTGTTTATAGTTTGTGAAATATTGTAATCCACTCAAACTTAAAATGGTATACCAGTATAAATCTATAAAACTACATACTATACCTGTTAGTAGTAGTGTGATTTTAAACATGGCTCGCGGGACTGAAATACCGCTTGACAATCGAGTAGAAACTGATGTTTAGTATCTTAGAGTATGTTCTTTATGAGGCCCGGCATGGCCAGGTGCTTAAGGCACTCGACTCGCAATCTTAGGGTCGCAGATTCGGTTCTCCGTCACACCAAACATGCTCGCCCTTTCAGCCGTGGGGGCGTTATAATGTGACGGTCAATCCCACTATTCATTGGTAAAAGAGTAGCCTAAGAGATGGCAGTGGGTGGTGATGACTAGCTGCTTTCCCTCTAGTCTTATACTGCTAAATTAGGGACGGCTAGCGTAGATAGCTCTCGTGTAGCTTTGCGCGAAATTAAAAAAAAACAAAAAACAAATGTTCTTTACGAGATAGAAGACTGTCGAGTGCATATCTTATGAACTCTGGTTGTAAATGTAGGTGTGAACGTTACCTCAAAAACAGCAAAGTACACATCAGTACAAAGTGTTATCAGTGAACTTGTAGCTGCTAGAAAACCTCTGCTGATAATAGGAAAACAAACTGTGGAATGAACAAGGCTGAAGACATGCGTTCTTTACAGATGAACCGAAATTCGAAATGTTCGAGAACAATCAACAAGTTCTTTTTTCTTCTTCTTTTCGTGACGGTGGAGAGAAAGATAGCATCACAGTTAATGTGTATCTACAGAGAAGCACATGGTGAGGAATTGTTAGAAATCAGTAGATGCATCTCAGCCAACGATGTTGGTGATCTACACAAAATTGATGACACCCTGACTACTGAGGAGAACATGGCTTATTCGGTGGGGATTCGTCTTCCAGCAGGACAACGATTCCAAGCATACAGCAAATGTGGTGAAACTATAACCTGGCGGCAAGGAGACCGATGGGACACTCAAAAATTCTCTATATGAAGATGCTTAAGGATGTATGGGCTTATCTAAAAGTTGAGAAAATTAAAAGGCGACGACGCAACTTGGCTTAATTGTAAGGAGTTATATGAAACATTTGGAAGTATATTCCACAATCGTACATTTATAAACTGTACGGCAGTATGGAAACAAAATTTAATACGCTGTGTAAAGGAAAGGGCTCAAATACAAACTAACTGGTTCACTGTACAACGTATTTGCTTTTATTTTACATTTTCTGTGATAATGTTTTGTACCATTAATAAATTACCCATTTAGTTGCCCATATTCTCTGTGTGACTCTTGTTTGTATGTCCATTATGTGTTTCTATAATTATATCTGTTAGTGGATATGTTTGAATTTTCATTCACTTTGTATTCCATACTTTTAAATTCAAAATAGGCTTTGATTTTTTTTCTGAAGCAAAAGACATTTGCCACTTCGTTTAGTTAACGCTACCTAATAAATATTCTTTGTTAAAGATAACATCCTAAAAATGTTTTAAATGTAAAATAGGGTAGAAATTATTTGTTTTATCTCAAAGATATACAAGGTGCTATCTGCACCAATCTACAGCGGGGAATCGAACACCCGATTAAAGCGTTGAAACTTCGTAATCTTACCGTTGACTCACCGGGGGATACTTTAAATAGAACAAAATCTTTATTTTTATTCGTATACGGACAAAATGCGATTAGCAACTCGGAAATTTCTGTTTATTACAAGTTGTGGAAAATTCGTTAAAAACATTTGTCTGACTATGGAATGAAAGTACCAATTTAAAGATCTATATGCTTCTTGGTCTTCTTTCCCCTTCAGAATATAAACCGGAATATTCATACAACTGCACTCTAATGACCAATTAAAACAATTTATTTCTAGTGGTATCTCAACATACAAGTCATTTACTTCGTTTTTAACAACTGAAATGGAGTAGCACATTATATTAGTTTGTAATATCAATAACTCGGAAAAGTATCCAGAAATATAGATTCAGTTGGAACCAACAATAAGTGATAAAATATATAAATATATCATTTTAACTCCTTTTGACAAAAAAAAAAAAAAAATCAGTTTTTAGTTAAAAGCTTTCTAGAGAATATGACAAAGGTAATAACTATAGTTGGCAAGCAGTATATAATAAACTAATTTTACTTGAAAGCAAAGGTTTTTCTGTAAGTCAAACGCTTAATTCACGAACAGCAGAAAATGGACCCTGTATAATAAACGGACGCACATAGAGGTATGATAACCATATCACAAAATATAATCAAGTGTCCGCTATGCAGACATAAGATGACTGTTTAACAAGAAAACATCTACAACGAAAGTTAGTAAATTGGTGAAACGCGGATCTTAATTTTACGAAGAATGTGCGAGTAAAAAGAAATATAAAGTAACAAGCATTTGTCGTGATTTCTGGACCTTTAGAAAAATGTAAGTAGAACATGAGATGTCAAACATCTAATCTGGCGAAGCGTGAAATGTATGTGAAATTAGTATTTAAGTTAATTTGCCTTTCACAGGTTACTGACAGAAAGAATTTCGCTAAATATCAGAACAGACTTTAAAGTTTTCAGGTTTAATGCCATAACTTGGAGTTGTTAGCACTATTTACAAATAATAATAATATAGATGGATTTTTGGCAGTTACACGTCTCCAGCCTAGATGGCGTGATCTAATTATGAGAAAAAGGCCTCCTACTGTGAGATATGGTAGACAAAAAAATCTTAAATGTATGTTTTCACACTTGTAGTTTAAAGATGTTCATTGGACTAACTAAGGGAATTGCGAGAAAACATCTGTAGTCCGATGTAATGTTTTAAATTCACTTCTTAGACCGATATAGTTAACTATAATGTATATTTTAATTACAAAAAGGCCTATATGTTTATTTTTGTCAGAAACAATTGCTCTATTTAGTATGTCGTTGCTTCTATAAAATAAATACTACACAAACTACCTAAGAAACAAAACATAATTGAATACGATATTACTTATGCTTGTTAATTTCAAGTGCTTTGTATACCTTTCAACGCTATGTTTAAGTTGTATCTAGGAAATATTTTCCGGTTACCAGACTTACGCGACAAAAATCTACTTCGAACGAAACAATATTTTTAGTTAGATGTGTTCATCTTTATGCTTGACTGCAGATGTTGCGCATTACATTATTTTCAGTTGTGATATGTTTTTTTTTAATTTTCCTTTAAGTCTTTTTTTTCTTTTATGCTATATATTCACCTACGGGAATCACACGTGATTAGGAACATTACAGGACGACGAGTTTATAAACTCCTTGGTTAGGGGTAAAACAATCAGCAAAGGCATGCTTCGAACGCGATTGGCCTCTCAATATTCTCTAGGTATTACGTCAGTTTGTGCCAGTAACGAACCTGATGGTATTTTTCCGACACTTCTTCATTCCAATGTTCCTCAGTTTTGGCTCTGCCAAACATGTAGGATCCTAGGATAATTCTTCCTAGACACTTATCTGAAATATTGACGGAATAACAGTAAACAACAACAATAAAACAAAAGAAATATATATATATATATATCAATATTAAATTGAGAATGTGGCTGATACGCGTCATCTATGATTTGTTTTGACAATTAATTTCATGACAGAAGACCAGATAAACAGAGCTGAAAAGAAATCATTCAATATTTCGTTATTGCTTAGCAAATAACCTTGTACATATGTAAAAAAGTACGGCAATACTTAATAATAGGGATTGACAAGGTTTTCAAATAATTCATTCGCCGAAAAACCACCTTATTGAATTCCTAAGCGAAAAACCGACCATCCAAAGTATTAGTTACAATATACTATACGCACATATATATCCCCTAATAATATTTCCAGTATTAAAATTCAAAATTTTCTAAAACAATAACTTTTTCGTCTACTACCTTAGCTACCTACCTACCTGATGAAGTCATCTAGACAGCTTGGACTATCACTACAAGATTTCTCAAGATTACTTGACTGGTCTGTGGATATCCGCTTTTGATATTCCGATAAATATATACAGAGTTTTATAAATGATAATCATATCATGCACTTACTTTTAAACCCAATTCAACCCAACAGATGGTGTTACATATCGATAGATAGACACATGACAGTTTCTAAAGGTAAAGTATATACTTTATACAGGTATAACATAAAGACTTAAACAAACAAGGGTATTTGAAAATTATGAGTTTTAGAATGAAGTAGGGATCCTGCTACAAAAAGTAATAAAATATGAATTAAAACCACAATCACAAAGTTATAAATTATAATCCCTACTTTGGTAGTTTTATACACTTATCTGTAGGCCAAAGTAATGACTACATTTTATAAATTTGTGATCGTGATTTTAATTCTTGTAAAAGTTATAGTTATCAGGAATAGTTTACAGATGTTGTGTCCGTTCCATGGATATATAAAAACTGAACAAGTAAATAGGAAAAAAAATTAACGGAAAATAGGGATCGTTGGTTATTCGTAGAATTGCTATAAGAAGTATACAAAACAAAATTAATGCTGCAACAAAAAGTACACAAACAGATAAAGTGATACTAGTTGGATGGATATTAAAACGAATTTCAATACCTACTTTGGTTGGCACTGTGATTCATATAGCTAAACAAAGTAGTTTAAATCTGAGTAATCAGCGATTAATTTGTCAAAATTTCATTACTTTATGTCACTATTATTTCAATATGTATACACATTTGACTTTGCAGTTTTCAATTATTGTCACGATTACTATCTGTGATGATGGATAAGATACTAAAATTGTTATAAATTTCATATGGCCTTTTGCCAACATTTGATAAATATATGCTAAGAAAGTAACACGCAAAGTTAATAAAAATAACAAAATCTACAAACTGTCATGGATAAATTACTTAACTACATGTATCACATTTACAGTTTCAAAGAATGATGTTTTTAGTCAACTTATAGTTAACAAGAGGTATTTAATAGTTAATAGTTTTGAACGTGAAATAATGCGTCAAAGTGATACATGATACAAACGCACGCAAGATACCAAACGCTTTCTTCTTTTAAAAGATCTGTTCTGAAAAATATTTTCAATTAACAGTTATTAGATATTCATTTCTAATTAAAGTTAAAAAATAAAATAAAATAAACTTGAAGATAATAACAAGATACAAGCAAAAAAAAAAAAAAACAAACGCACACACACACAAACATCAAGAACAACTACAATAAAAACACAAATCCGTAGAATTAGAGGCGTTATTTTTCCATCTAACAAGAACCAGTCTGGAAAACGGTGACTTTTCGAAAAATGAGAAACGTGTAACAAAATACCACTTCCATGGTTGTTGTAATTCTTTATAACTAGAGGCAGTGTTTTGTCTTTCCTGTAAATTGTTTAGCGACAAGAAAATGCAGCTAATTGGTGAAAGTTTCGTTTTTGGCATTATAAAAAAAAAATAGAATCTTACGAGAAAATCAGTTTACACGAGGTATGTCTTATAAAACGCATTGCTGTCACAGTGCTATTTATAACTCCGGTGACTTTCTCATTTGTTGAGAAGAGTTGTAAAAGTATTTGAAAGTATTTGTAACAAGTGATTAAAAAGTAAGTCATCACAATTTAATCATTACATAAAAAAACGTCTAAATGAAACAAATCTTATATATCTATGTAGATATGATAAATTTCCCACTTTCGCCTACATTTAAATTGAATACCTTGCAGAGGGCCTCAAAATTTTGTTGAGACGGCCACTAATATATGATAAAACTCGATTAATTTATTTAAACAGCTAATAATTGATAAAAAACAACCAAATGAAGATGTTATTTTATTCCAACAGCTGATTTTTTTTTCAATATACATCTCGTGTACTATTTAATTAATTCGAAGAGGTACATAATATAATCCTTACTTCATTCTTAGAATTAATATATACAAAACGCCAATCACCAGTAACTCGCGTTTCATCCTAGCAGTGGATATAATGTTTCTAAATAAACCGCTGAAAGATTAAGTGATGTTCTTGTAATTACCATAATAGTAATTATAGTATTTTGACACTTGTATATAAAGGTAAAATCATAAATAATATTCAACGTTAAACTGGTACACAATTAAAAACATTTTATTTAGGCCTATCTATGGCCTAAAAAAAGGTGAGAGGCGTCGACTTTTTTGT
>NW_013667231.1:205649-210200 GCF_000517525.1 Limulus polyphemus | reverse complement strand
GACAACAATCCCCGGTTAGATTCATGTTTGATTTTAAACGTTTTGAGACGGCTTGACTGAGTAATGAAAAACTTTATTATAAATGTACGACGTTTCGACAAGATTTTGTCATACTCAGGTACTTGAGAATGACAAAATATTGTCGAAATGTTGTACATTTATAATAAAGTTTTTCATTATCCAGTCAAGCCGCCTCAGACTTTTATTTTCTAAAAAAGTGGGTTCCTCGTTATCAAGTTTTTATGTTTGATTTTTTTGGTTCATATCTATAACATTTTTATATGAAAAAACTAATAATGTATTTTCAAAATAAAATCCATTGTGGTTTCTTTCAATGTTTATTCTAGAATATTCATGTAACACACCTTTTGAATTTCCATTTGCCATCATTACTTGCAGGAGCAAACTGGCTGTGTTAACACAGTTAGGAGCAAGGCGAAAAATAAAGGTTTCATTGTACTTTGGTTCAGTCGTTTTTTTTACCATGACGGACTTCTTTCTTTTCACTGGTTTATTGTCCACCAATAGCTTTAGCTTGACATAAGAATCTGTAAAAAATCATAATCATAAAAAAATCAGCTATATAAGTTTTCTAGAATTACATGTTTATGTTCAAAGTGTAAACATATTTTAGTATATAGAGAGGAATTTTTAGAAAGTTGCTCATGAAGAATATCCATAAAATTATTCGTATGTTACATATGTAATATTCACATGTTTCAAACCTTATTCTCCTATCGTTTATTTTTATCTTTACAAAACTTTTATATTTCTCTAGGTTCAGACCATGTGCAATATTCAACCTGAGGTGTTACTTTCTGTCTTATCAATGGAATTATCTACTATTTTATGGGATGGTTTTACAATAGGTTCTACGTGAACATAAATATAAAACAGCGATACTTCCGCATTCTAGCGCCTTTTTTTTTTTCTGATTGGTCAACTACAGGTAGAAGGTGTTTACTGAATGTCATTTTGGTGCTTTCAAGAGAGAGATTGGTTCTATCTTTCAGGATTGTTTGTTTGGTTTGTTTTGAATTTCGCATAAAGCTACACCAGGGCTATCTGTACTAGCCGTACCTAATTTAGCAAGAAAGACTAGAGGGAAGGCAACTAGTCATCACCACCAACAATTCTTGGGATACTATTTTACCAACGAATAGTGGGACTGACCATTACATTATAACGCCCCCACGGCTGAAAGGGCGAGCATGTTTGGTGGGACGGGGATTCGAATCCACGACTCTCAGATTGCTAGTCGAGTTCCCTTACCACCTGGCTATGTCAGGCCTATCTTGTTTTCGTATTTGAGAGCATCAAGAACTATTTATGAATGCCAGTTCTTGTTCGACTACCCACTTCCATCTGCTGGTCCTGTGTGCTTTGTTTTACTTTCTGTTCATTTACCAGTTAGGTTTGCTTCAATTATCTTTCCGCTGAAATACAGTTGATTTTATGTTGTTGTTTTTTATTTTCCCCACAACACACTTGTATGCCCATTCCTTCATTTTACTTTTCTTATCATCTTCAGCATATTTTATTTTACTCAGACTTCAACACCATGTCTTGTTTCTTTCAATTCACCTGAAACTAATCGCTGTAACTATCCTTTTACGTACCAAGTCCTCGAATGTGTGTGTGTGTTTTCTTCTAGCAAAGCCACATCGGGCTATCTGCTGTATCCACCGAATGGCATCGAACCCCTGATTATAACGTTGTAAATCCTAAGACTTATCGTTGCCTCATCGGAAGACCCAAGTCCTCGAAACTTTAGTTTTGCGGAGATCAGATGACCGTGCACTTGGTGAGTCCTCGAACAAGCGCTAGAGATAGAAGTGAATAATCCCACTCCTCCCCGGTGGGGCAGCGGTAAGTATAAGGACTTACAACGCTAAAATCTAGGGTTAGATTCTCTGTGGGGAACACGGCAGATAGCCCAATGTGACTTTGCTTTTAAAAAAATAGAAGTGAGAAGTTTATTACATGAAAGAGTAGTATTATGAATATTTCACATACTAACTTGTGACCGGGCCGATCTGACTGAGAGCTCAAGTCTTTCAATAAACCAATTTTTAAGATTTGAATTCACTAACTTGTGATAAGCTACGACGCTACGTTCGTTTGAAGCAGGTTCCCAAACTGGGGTTAATGACTCTTGGAGGGGATGGGGAGTCACGATATGGGTTTAGGGTGAACACAACACATACAAAATATAGTCTTTTCCAATAGTGACTCTATAATGGCTTAAGTATTTTTACACCCGAGACAATTATGATGAAGTGTACTCCCCACCTCCCAACCACAGTTTATATAATCATAAGGCAAAAACAATCCTGTTTATAATAATACATAAATTAAAAAAATGTATGGGAAAATTTTCCCAAATTCTATCATAAGGTTTAATTCTCAAATATCTGTTAAAATAGCTGGAGCTCTGCGTCCCCTTCCTGGTTGCGCCGGGGACAGCCCCCACGCTCAGCCCTCTCTAGTTACGCTATTGCTGTTATAACGTCTGAAGAGTGTCATTGCTAACAATACGCTCCATTATAACAGCAAAAGGACAACTGCGAGGAAAACAAAACAGACACCAGTAATTTAAGGTACGTTACTCCATTTCTGTGGATTCTGTGAGCGAAATTCTTAGGATACCTAATGTCATGGGGGATCTTGCGATAATAAAATTTAGTAACCCCTGATGTAAACCGCATAATAATGTAGTCTGATAACATTATGATGCTAAAAATAATGTTATAATATAGGTTTATTATATTTATTGTTATGTGTGCAGTTAAAGTTATATTTAAAACAAAATCTGGGCTACAACAACACTTGATATATTCAAATACAGTAAATAAATGAACAATTTGGTTCTCGTCGTAATCAAGGTAATTTGGATTGCATCACTTGGAAGTTGGAAACTTGGGTTTGAAATCAAACTTATAAATTGTCGTCTAGAGTTTGAATATTCGATTACATCTATTAAATGCTTTGATATTTAACCAAATCTAACGTATCTGGAATATTAACTAATATAAAAATGAGCGCAATATTAGTGTAAGTGGTTTCTTGGTAAGATGACCGACACGCGACTTCATTCATACTAGTTCTGTCAATTTGTAGCTTGAATTAAAGCGTAAAGTGTATCTAAATGTTGTTCAAAGTAGTTGAAAATACATAAAGTATAATAATAATATAGACTATAATTCACAAACATTATATCAACATACCTTACAATATATACAAAATCGAAACTGATGAAAGTTCCATACGTCACGGCCTGGCACAGTCAGGCGGTGAGAGCGCTTGACTCGCAATCTGAGGGTCGCGGGCTCGAATCCCAGTCCCACCAAACATACTCGCCCTCTCAGTCGTGGGAGCGTTATAATGTGACGGTCAACCTCAATATTCGTTGGTAAAAGAGTATCCCAAGAGTTGGCGGTGAGTGGTGACGACTAGCTGCCTTTCCTCTAGTCTTTCGCCGCTAAATTAGGGACGGCTTGCGCAGATAGCCCTCGTGTAGCTTTGCGCGAAATTCAAAACAAAACATATCCATACGTCACAGATATATTTTGTAAGTGTAAGTGCTTTTCAGTAAGGACCACAACAAGCTTTATGTGGCTTCCAATATGGCGACGCAATGGCATCAAGTTTGCATAGTGATACTACAGCGGAAGTCGCGTGACGCTGAGAGCATGCGCGCTGGAGTTTCTCGAATTATTGAGGAACCCCGCGAATGTCCGAGTGTTTGCTAACGCCCTCTTTTTTAGTATATAAGCCTGGCAAAGAAAGCCAGCAATATAGATAGATGAAGAGATAGATTGAAGAGAGAGATAATTGAGTCAAGCGAACAGTAGGCACCATAAGTAAAGTGTAAGAATCACTGTGATTTATAACGTGTGTTATAAAGGTTGTTAGGTTTAGAGTGACGAGGTAGTATTGACTGTGGAGATTCTGTGTATTACAAATTTGTATGGAGGAAGAATAAACTGGGTTAATCAAGAAAGGACTTGTATCGCTGAAGTTTCTAGGAAAGAATTTATACCGGAAATTAACAAACAAGCAGATACGTAACAATAGTTTTGAGCGATCCAATCAAATATAAAAAATTGATAATCTATACATATGCATAAATTGTTCAGTCGAAAGATACTTAATTTGGTGGGTCTGGCCTTAATGTCTAGAACTTTCTTTAAAGTTTAGGAAATAAGCTGAGCCATATATAATAAAAGCGTTTTAGGCTGAGGTTAGTTACTGAGTCTCTTAAACTGAGTTATTGAGTTAGCAAGTTTATTAGTCAGCTAAGGAATGAACAGAGCATGATTCAGTCATTTTATCTGTTACTCTCAACCAGTTAGTCAGCTATTTAGCTCCTTTCTCTATATGCCCTAAATTTAGAATACTGCAGTTTGAAACTTAAAACTTATCTTAGAAAATTATGGTGTAACGAATTTATTGTTATGTATTTATTTTAATATGAATGTTGTTTAGATTAAGTTTATATTTAGAAACATACATAGCTTATACTGTTAGATAGGTATTGCGAAACTCCCG
>NW_013667231.1:199407-205231 GCF_000517525.1 Limulus polyphemus | reverse complement strand
ATATGTATATACGTAACGTTTAAATGTAGCTCAGTATTGTTTGTTACGTAAGACTGAATTCTCTAGAAAACCTTCCCACGGCTATAAATATAACCAATGCGACGCGCCGAAAAGTGTGTCTATTAGTAGTTCGCTATAATCAGTGCGCTATAAACTTCGAAAGCTATAACTGTGAATTTTTATAACGCTTATTAATCGCAAACTTAAGATATTTGACCAGGAATATTTATAAATTTCGAACGTTACAAATCAGTTAACTTCAGTGGATTCTCATCGGGAATTAGTATTTTTACGAAAACATTACCTAACTTCAATGGTGGAAAAGAGCGTGAGTTTGTGATCTGATATAGAGATACAAAATTATAAGGTAAGCGTAATATATTTGTGAAGTTAGGCCCGTCGGTGAATGTTGTTTAGGCTAACGCTTTACGTTTTTATTGTCGTTATTTCAGCGGGCTGAAGTTTCCATTATAATTTTAACCCAGCAGTTTTCAATCTGTGGTCCTCAGAAAGGTTGCATGATTACGAACAAGAAGTGACAGCGCGAAAAACAATTTCAGATGGTCCGCAAATTAAAACATTTGAAAACCGTTGTTCTTACCGCATAATACAAAATGACTCGGTCAACAACAGAAATTATATTACAACAATACATTTTCTTAATAATTCTGTGATTTTAATTTAATTTTTGAGGTAAGTCTACAAGAGATGAAGTTAATTCGCTCTGGCGGTAGGTCTGTCAATGAGTGTCATAGAAACCGATTAGACTAATAATTAGTTGAAGTGTTAGATTTAGCGTGGTCTACTATATACAAAGAGCCGCGTTCAGTCTTTTGTAATGTAGGACCGCCCCCCCCCCCTCCCTCAGTGGCACAGCGGGATGTCCTCGACTTACAACGCTAGAGATCGGGTTTCGATACCGGTGGTGGGCAGAGGACAGATAGTACATGGTGTGTAGCTTTGTGCTCAACTACAAACAATCAATACTGTAGGCCTATCACATAAGTAATAAATTATCAAAAAATAATATATATACATAGTAAACAACTTGTTGAGGTTTCACATAGGATAAGGAATCTTTAGATAGTCTGTGAGATAGTCTAGTAGTGGTATAAAAGTTACAGTAACTTTTACATGCTGACGATCTAATCCACTCACCTATAAAACAGGAATCCTCTGGTAGCTGAAGACCTTGAGCCTCATGTATTGTAACAGTTAAACGTTCCAAAGTTTGACTATAAATCAGGCTGACCAGTAGCTCACCAAGATCGGAAGAAACCTTCACTTACAAAGTATAAGAATATTTAAATAATTGCTGCTTGAAATATGATAAACATATTTCATAAAATAGTTTAATCTATGTAGAGATATTTTAACTACATACGAAACATAAAATAATATATTATTATATGAGAAACATCACGTAGGAAAACAATAGAAGGTCCTGATCAATCGTATAGTAAAAACTGTATATATATATATATAAGTAGAATTAATTGGAAATATTAGAAAAAGTCATTTTATTAGCCTTTTTTTTAAAAGAATCGTTGTTTTAGGTGAAATGTTAATAACGTTTATTTTATTTCTAGTTTTTTCCTTTTTTGTACACATCGAAACTATATTAACGTGATTCTATTTTACCAGATACGTGTTGGGGTGTTAGGGTGGTATGTTATGGCATTCCGTACTTTGAGTATGGGACCTACCCGAGCAGTGACTACATGTTTAAGTGTCCACTGACACGAAGATAACTCAAATGAGCGCACTCTAGGCGCCATGGCTGAAAATTTTTATCAGCATACAAAATGTGTTGTTTTGGCAGGTCAGCGTTCCCTACTACAAACCCCGTCTGTCTGGTTCAAACTAACAATAAAATGGCTTACTCTGACCACAGACGTTAAAAAAAAGGTAAGTTAAAACTGAACAATACCGAAATAAAAATATGCCCCTCTGCCAAGTCTCTTGGTATCACCTTCGATAACCGTCTTACATGGGCTGAACACTTCAGAAATATAAACAAGTCTGCCGGTAAACGAATCACACATCTAAGGCTCATTGCAGGAAAGGAAAAAGGTTGTAAATCATCCACCATTATTAAAATCTACTCGGGTTATCTACGCCCACTAATATAGTACGTGTACCACGTCACCTTCAATATGCCCGACAGAAATTGTAACAAGCTACAACTTCAACAAATCAGAATTTTAAGATAAGTCCTAAGGCTTCCTAAATTTACAAACTTCAATGAGTAAACGAAATATTAACATCTCTAGCACTCAATTACTATCGAAAAGGAGAAACGAGAAACACATTAACTGCCGTCCTACCTATCATGACAAGCGCCCCACATAAAGCAGTTTCCCCCATACAACAAATATTTAGCTTCTAAGTTAATTAACATAGACATAATAATAAAATAATCATAAAGACTTGTTTATTATAATCCATTCTCTGTTGTTTTATCATTTCAGCTTGGGCACAGGACAGATATATTATTCGGCGCCTGTCCTGTGAAAGTTTGTTTTCTCGGTGTACTCCCGTTTTCCCCCACAACAAATTCTACAGCATTTGGATCCAATGACCCCCCCCCCCTTCGGCATAGGGTTTACAGATCCCAGCCACTCGATGACCCTGATCACAGGAAGTTGGTTCCAGTAAACTATGTCTCTAAACTTCGCTCCATTGACGTCATATATCCAGCCTCGGCCTTCTCTCTGCCTCCGGCGCCTCCTGACATTTCTGTAATTTTGAATACTCTAACTTCATCATAGTTCAGTACCAGAATAGTTTCTCTACCCGAATCTAACTCGACCGTGGATTTGATAGATAATTAACTGCGAGAGGGTCGAAGGGGGATAATCAAATTCCTAAACACCCCAGCTTAGGAAAGTTTCTTTCTTCTCTTTAAAAACTAAATCACTGCCACGATTTTTTTTAAAATCGTACGAAACATCATTGGAAAGGTTAATTCAAAAAATCAGATTATAGGCTTCTGGTTGTTATCAGCTGGCGTAGCTTTTGCACCAATAGTGAGACTATATTGGAAACTTGTTTAGAGCATGATTCTCAGAAAAGCAGAAAATATTCATGCCAGGGTTAGCATAAACCTATTAGGACTGTGATATGCAGGAAATCTTATGTTTTCTATTTTGAGTTAAAAAAATGAAAACTTTTCGTTTGTCTAGTTTCTATGCAATTTTAGCCTAAACATATGGTCCATAACCGTTGAAGTTGCCTTGTTCTAGTTTCTTTGTTCTCTGTAGTAGGTAATATCTATAGTGACTAAGAGGATGTTGCGGTATAGTTAATTTAAGCGTTAGAAGGGTCAACAACTGCAACGTTCTTTACTGGCTGAGTAGATAATGTCTGTATGTTACAGCCGACGAATACTGTGAAAAAACAATAATCACTTGGTGACAACCGCGTAAGAGAAAGAAAACGAGCTTTCTCTTAAAATTGAAGCAACTATTTGTTCTCAATTCTACATGTTTTTTTTTTGTAACTATTTCGCCAGAGATTGATCCTGAGAGACCAATGAATCTACTCAATGGTCTTATAGAAGTGAGTGTCTACTTATTTGCGCAAGTACGCATGCTGCATTTTCTATTTTGTTTGATTGAATTAAAGACTGTATTAATTTTCTCAAACTTATCAGTTTTTTTCCAAACAGAAAACTTAGTCTACTTTTCAGATTCAGCTCACTCATGAGTTTCCTGATCAACCCGGTTGTTATTAGTGGAGCTGTCTAATACTTATGTGTAAGTCAACTTTACCTGAAAATACCACAGATCCTAATTAATGAATAATATACAAATACATTTAACGTGGATCTGTATGTATATATTACACTTTTACTGCAAGTGAGTCATTTTTTGAATTAAGAACAATAAATGAAATATTTGTACGAAAAACAAAAATCCATGTGCTTGCTGTCCATATGCTGGAAGCATTAACTTTTTCTTTCCTTGACAGATCAGTCGAGTTTTAACACAGAAATCACAAAGGGTCGCTTATGTCTAAATAAGGTCAGAGTAGTAACAAAAATAATTTTCCTTGTTGAAAGACACACACAAACAAAAGGCCTGACAACTAAGAAAAATGTGTGTTGCTTTTTTTTACATGTTTATTATGCTTTCCAAAATATTCATGTATAACTTTCAAAGCTAAAGCGAGACAAGAAGTAAAACAATTACATGTTGGAGTAACACTTAGTAAAGAACTTAAGGATAAAGAAGTAACATAATTAACTGTATGCCAGAAATCATATTATCATGAACTAAGTATTCACAAAATCACATTTTCTGTAAAATCTATCCTGTACATTTAAGTTCATACTTTAGGTTGTTAAGCTCAACTCAGTGATTCTTAGTAATTAACTTTTCTATATATTGTTTAGTTGAATCCAATTCAGTTAAAAAATAGCAAAGTGTATCAAATATATTGAGTAAAGTAGTCGCACGAAGACAAGCTACATGGTTATATACAGAGTGTCTATGTCACTGATTTTCTTAATTAAATCTAATCAGTAGAGCTTTTAAACGCATGAAAAACTTGGCAAATTAAACCTCATCTGCGTTTTTCTCCAAGTCTCTCCAGATAATCAAGTTCCCATTGGTTGTAAAGTCAGAGCACTTCAGTGGATAGACCACGTGACCTATGAAGCTATGTCGCTTCCCTCTGTTACTGTCGAAGGCGGAGAACTTCAAAGTTCGTTCTTCTATTGCTTTGCCGGGAATCTGTTTAATCAACAAAAGCCGTGAACTTTATTGAAATCTAAAAATGTTTTGTTAACAACTGAAAGAGGTAAAGTTTAATATGATGGAAGCTTATCATTTTGTCCTTAGTTTTACAAGTGTTAAAGAGGTAAAGTTTAATATGATGGAAGCTTATCATTTTGTCCTTAGTTTTACAAGTGTTAAAGAGGTAAAGTTTAATATGATGGAAGCTCATCATTTTGTCGTTAGTTTTACAAGTGTTAAAGAGGTAAAGTTTAATATGATGGAAGCTCATCATTTTGTCCTTAGTTTTAAAAGTGTTTTGTTACATCTGATTTCTCACCCTTTTGGTTCAATTACAAAAGAGAAAAAGGTTAAAGTAACTAAACTATAAAACAAGGTTTTAACTTTTGTTTTTCTTTGTTTGTAGCTAAGTGCAAAGCTACACAATGGGTTATTTGTGCTGTGCCTATTACGGGTATCGAAACCCGATTTTTAGCGTTATAAGCCTTTAAGCTTACAGCTGAGCCACTGGGGGACGGAGTTTAACAAGACAGTAAGCAAGTGCAGACCTAGTCTGATCATTAATGAAGGATGGATGACATTTGGAAAGGAAAAAAAATCTAGGCTTACATATTTTCAAATCATAATCATTATTTTATAGAATACCGAAACTGTAAAAACAACAACAAAAAACAAACAAAACAAAAACAATGTGAAGCCTTTTAAGCCCTCCTTCTGGATCCTCGCATGGTATATCCATTTTCTAGACGAGCTCTTTATGGAAAAAAACAACAATTTAAAAATAAGTCATAACTTTCGTTGCTTCTACTAAGAAAATGCAGGTCTTTGTTCATCAAACGAATTTGAAGAGAGGGTAAGTTATAAAGAATAAGCAAGTAACTCTGTGAGAAAACAAAAACAGATTGGATAATACCAGCCTGAGCAATATCAGCAACAGCACTGGGAGAAAACAAAAACAGATTGGATAATACCAGCCTGAGCAATATCAGCAACAGCACTGGGAGAAAACAAAAACAGGTTGGATAATACCAGCCTGAGCAATATCAGTAACAGCACTGGGAGAAAACATTGAAATTATTTGCTTC
>NW_013667231.1:194407-199352 GCF_000517525.1 Limulus polyphemus | reverse complement strand
ACTACACAATAGGGCGTATCTGTGCTCTGCCCACCCACCGGGTAGTCGAAACCCGGTTTACCGTTAGCGTTGTTAAGTACCGCCAGACATACCGCTGTGCCACTGGGGGGGGGGGCATTGAAATATAAGGAGGTACTTGTTTATTGAATTTCGCGCAAAGATATTTGAGGATTATCTGGGCTAGCCTTTCCTAATTCACAGGGATGGATCGTCACATTATAACGACCCTGAGGTTGAAAAAACAAGAACGTCAGTGACGGGATTCGAACCTTCGACCCGCATTAGATAATTATGTGATTTTTGTAATTATTTTGTTTTGTGACTCCTGATAGCTCAGCAATAATCTCGTGGGCTTATATCGTTACAATTCTGGGTTCAATTCCTGGGGTGGACACGTCACAAATAGCCAATTGCGTAAAAACAAACAAATAAACTGATATATAGAACTAAAAATGAAATTCACACTTTGAAATGTATTAAGATCAATTCATTGTAATAAAACAAAACATATTTTGTGAATTGTTATGTAGATATATATATATATTATTGGATGAATGTGAATTTTCTCTAAAAATTAAACTTCGGTGGTTGTCCAACTTTACATCATGTTGAACCCTTAAAATTTACTACTGTAGATGTACGCCAATAAAGTTGAGCCTTTAAAAACTTATTTAAATATACACATATTTATGCTAGTTAGTATTCAATTTTAATGAAGTAACAAATAAATCTTCGTTTACTTAGAAGTATTTGGTAAATTTTCTAACGTCCCAGAGATCCTCTGTTTATCTACAACGACAATACTATAAAGAAAGCCTAAAAAAATTCATCACATTAGTAATTATTTAGCTGTTAAATAACCATGCTCTTGTTTATTCCCCAACACTATGTTATTCAACAGTAACATGAAAGTTTTTATTAGACTATTGTCTGATTGTGTTTCTAGTTGGGTAAGTGTGTCACACTAAGCGTTATCAAATTACTGACTGCGGATTGTTTATCTACTAAACTAGATGTACTTCCGCAGGGGTCCCCGAAAGTGTTCTGTTTCAAGTGCTAATAAAACCAAGATTAAGAGTAACAGGTATTTTTATTTCTTGCTTTTGAAGTTCATATGTCATGTTGTAACCTACAGAGTGCATAATTCTTCTCGTGCGCATATTTTACTGACGTCACGACAGTAAAAATTACAACGTTAAGCGTCCCTTATGTTACGTCATTTTAGTGTCTGCTAACTGGCTGACAGACAACACACTACTGTATAGTGGTGGAAGTGGTTAAAACAGGTGACACTTCCAGGCGGATTTTGGTCCCCTTTCGGGGAAACTAGACAACGGTCACACGAAACTTTATCGGATTACTGATTATTATCTGTTAAAACTATACAGTTTAAAAATCCCACTAAACGTTTATTAGATTATTCATTGCTTATTTACAAATACCAGGATGTTTAACGCTCACATGAAAATTTATCAGATTAATGACTGTTTGTCTATAAGACAAAGCTATTTAGTTGCTACACTGGACTTTTATCACATTATTGTTTGTTTCGCTACTAAGACTAGACAGTTTAATATTCACAGGAAACTATATCGGACAATTGATTATATATTACAAAAAAAAAAAACTATACACTCAACTTTAAAACGTCATTCATTGTTCATCCTCTAATGACCCTCAGTGGCCCAGCTGCAAGACTGCAAACTTATAACGCTAAAAACCCTGTTTCAATACTACATTAAAAATGACACTTGGCGGCCAAATGTGCAAAGTTTAATTACAAAAAACAATATTTATATTTAAAGCGTAGGGCATGTTACCGTATAACACTTTGATCTTACACAAGTTAAAGTGATAAAGTATTTGCTAGTTTGCAACAAATTTAAATCCATTGAAATTAGACACGTCAGATAAAGCCAGTTTACACGCTGTTACCTGAAAAACGAACCATTCTTCAAACTTCGGGTTGCATGTTTTCTTCAGTACTTTCGTTTGAAGGTGGCAAGTTTCATCTGGAAGCAGGAAAATTCTAGAGAAGGAATGTAAATATAAAGCTCGTGTTAGAAAAGACAGTTTGAAAGAGTTTATATTCTATCTAACCTTTTTCTCTGAAACAAACTGTAGGCTTGTGTTGTTGTGGGTTTAATAAAAAAGCAAATTAATGTCAAAAACTTGTTCAGAAATGGACAGCAAGAGACATGTAAACTTCCTTCTATAGAGGAAACAACTTCGTTATCATTGGGTAGTTTTATTTGTCTCTGAGAAAAGCTCTAAGTACGGAGATTTACTCCAGAAAATATACACAAATATATCACACTAATGTTGAAACGTTCTTGAATAGCACTTATTGTGCCTTTGGGTGAAAGTTTGTTTCTCTAAGGACAAGTAGTTTTTCAGATGTAAATATTTTAGATATATATATACTTTTTACTAAACACCTTGTAGATGCAAGCTTACAAAGTTGTGAAATTAAGATTACATTTTCAATATGTTGTGAGGAATAGGATAAAATAATAAGTGTTTAATATTTGGCTTAGATTTCTATAAATACAAAAGCGAGAAGAATGGTTGTGGAAAAGTATGTCTACTTGATCAATAATATATTTATTTATACATAATGTAACGAATTTGTTTTTATGTATTTATTTTAATATCAACGTTGTTTAGATTAAATTTGTATTTAAAAATATTCGTAACTTATAGTGTCAGATATGTATTGCGTATAACGAATTTGTTACATATTTATTTTCATGACAACGTTTGTTTGGAATGAGTTTATATTTAAAAACGTGCCTAGCTTACAGTGTTAGTTACGTATGACGAAACTCCCGCCAATTCTCCAAGATTGTAGAATATTCGCGAACGTAAGAATCGACAATATATCCACTTCTGTAACCGGTTAAATATAGTTCAATATTGTTGTCGGAATTTTCGAGAAAATCTTTCTCGCGCCTATAAAAGGCGACGCGCCAAAAAAAGAAAAAAGAGAGAGCTTATAAGTCTGCTAGGAACCTGTTATAACCGTGTACTTTATAAACCGTGATTTTGCTAACCCTTATCAACCGGAAAATATACGGACTCGTAATCTGCGGGTCGCGGGTTCGAATCCCCGTCCCACCAAATATGCTCGCCCTTTCAGCCGCGGGGTCGATATAATTTGACGATAATTCCCACTATTCGTTGGTAAAGGAGTAGACCAAGAGTTGGCTTTGGGTGGTGATGACTAGCTGCCTTCCCTCTAGTCTTACACTGCTAAATTAGGGACGGCTAGCGCAGATAGTCCTCGTGTAGCTTTCAAAAACAAACAAACAAACAAACAAAATTGGCGGCCAAACTAGTAGCTACACTTATAGCATTAATAAAACTTTTACAGCAAATATTCATTCATTAGTTAGCCAGGCCGCACTTTTTGTTCAACTTGGGGCATGATTGTGAGTAAAACAAAATATGTGGTCTAGCTAACTAATGAATTAATATTTGCTGTAAAATTCACTCTTTTTTTTTGCCGCGCTTGTTTTTCACACCTAAGGTGTTTTTGATTAGATATCATAACTTGTTGTCAATACACAACAGCAAGTAATAGAGTGACACTTGTATTAATCAAGATTAGATTTAGGATCACAACACTATGTTACGTATTGAGAATTTGAAATAATCCGAAGCCTAGTTAAATAATTTAAATTTTAATAGTTGATTTGTACCCTGGATTTAGTGTTTAGAAATATGCTGATATTTTATTTAATTTACGCTATTTGCCAACGAGATTAATTCACACCGTTTTTGTTTTTGACACAAATACGATTTAATATATATACAAAGGTACAATTTACAATAGCCACTATTACAATTAATTACTACAAACAAAGTTTCATAAACAAAAAATTCACTACCTTACAAATAACATAAAATCTTCTTCCTAGTTCAGAGTCTCCTTGATATCCAGCGAGTTAACTTGAAGTCGATGTATGCACAATTGCCGAGAAGCTAGTTAGCTTGGCTAGACACTGAATTGTTGGACCGTTGAAGTAAGATAATATTTTCATAAAACCACCAATTTCCAATGAGAAACCAGTAATATTTTCGGAAAGATACTAGCGTTCGATGAGAATTCACTGACGTTCGAAATTTATAACTGTTCCTGGTCAAATGTAAAATGGGTGGAAAAATATTAATACAGATAAAGGGAGGGTTCCTGGATATTTATTTAGCTTTGGCTTTGATTATTTTATCAATAGTAGTGCTTGGTGTCTGTAATAGTTTTGTTTTGTTTCTTTGAAATGTTTAGAAACATATGATGATCCTTTAAACTGTTCCTTAAATGTGAGGTTCATTTCTCTCCCGGTTTCTCTGATATAATAGTGCTTACATAAACCACATTTGATTTTGTAGATGACTCTTTTGCATTTATTCTTAGTGGGGTAACTCTTAGTTATATGGTTAGGTTTTCACTGATGTTTTCGACAAAAGAAATGTAATGATGATAAAACTGAAGTTATCTTTTATAAGATTTGCATTTTTTGTTTGTTTGAATGAAGGTCTCAAAAATTCTTTGCAGTTCATCGTTTAAATTGTTTGCAGAACATATATTAAATCTAATCAAAAACATGTTAGGTGTGGAAAAAAAGGATTGAGCGTGCGACTTAAAGGCCCGGCATGGTCAGGTGGTTCGGATGCTCGCTAAAAACAATAAGTTCATGCCACCTACAAACTTGCCCCCATCATCAGGAGTCTCTACGTTCTCTAGAATTCAATATTTTAAATGCAACTCTTGCCTGACGATGACTCGATGCTATGGGTCAAAACATTGTAATCATTAAAATCAGAACTTGCTTACACTAAAAGTTGCTGTTACTTTATTTTTAAACTAATTTTCTGGACTGTGTTCAGCGAAAAACCTACCTGGGATACTACGTAACATTGATGAAAATTATCTTTTGGACTGGAC
>NW_013667231.1:186866-193407 GCF_000517525.1 Limulus polyphemus | reverse complement strand
ACGTACATCGACTTCAAATTAAATTCGATGACGAGGAACCCACTTTGAGACTAATAATGGCTGGAGACGGCTTGAATGGGGTAATGAAGCAAAACTTTAATATAAGTTTAATATAACAGCAAGTGTACAACGTTGTACACTTGCTGTTATGTTAAAATTATATTAAAGTTTTGCTTCATTACCCATTTAAGCCGTCTCCAGCCATTATTAGACTTCAGGTTAATTCGCTGGATATCAAGGAGACTCTGAACTAGAAAGACAATTTTATGTTGTTTGTAAGTTAGTGAAATTTTTGTTTTATAAAAATTTGCTGTGGTAACTATTCATAATAATTCTTGTTGTAAATTGTACTGTTGTATGTATATGAAAACGTATTCTCGTGAAAAAAAAGGAAGACGGTGTGTGTCAATCTTGTTGGCAAATAGCGTAAATTAACCAGAATATCGGCTTTGGACTATTTTAAATTCTCAATACGTTACAATAACTTGAAACAAACTCGAGATGAACATAGAAGGTGAGAGATTCTAAATGGTAAAAAAAGCTAGCAATATTGGTTTGAAATTATATTGATTTATTAATCTTATATTCACTACTATGGTAAATAAACGAAGCTAGCAATATTGATTCGAAATGATATCAATATATTTTTTTATATTGACTATTATGGAAAATAAACGTTTTGCAATTTCCTTGATTATTGTACATTTTTATATATTAATTTTGGTTTTATTTAAGTTTCATTGTAGTATTTTCATTAAACAAGTAGTCTGTATCAGGAAATCAAACAACTTTCTGAAACAAAATATGAAGCTAAATCTTTGGAAATAAACGGAATAAAATCTGTTTATTTCTGTAGAATTTAGCTGTTCTTTGAATATGTTATATCGTTTCTAAAAATAGATCAGATGTTTGTATAAATATTTGTTTGTTTTGAAATAAAACAGAAGTCACAAACATGTAGTTTTAGGGATATCGGAAATTATCATATTTAAAGGATAGTGATATTTAAAGTGTGAAATATAAAAAAACGGATAGCAAAAATGAATAGTTAAGGAATAAAAGAACGTGGAGAAGAATCTTCCTTCTCCACCGTATCTAGCATTACTCGCCTCATAAACGGATCACAGCAACTGACGGAACCCAGCGTCCTGGAAGGAAAGTTCTTTCCTTTGATTAAATGTACAATGAGTCTTTCCTTTACAGCATCAAACTCTAAACTGAACCAGATCCGACCCCTGTGGCCAACAGGGAAGATAAACTCCTCTCCACTATCGTCCTGGTCGACTTTGTACAAATCCGGATTTAGTTCATCGAAGAGTGAGGATTCTGTACAATAATAAATATTCAAGTGATTATTCTTCGTATTAGGTATAAGTTTCTCCTCCAGAATAGTTAACTTAAAGCAGACAAACTTAGGTTACACATTGGAGAATTTAAATTTTTTAAATTTTAAATACTGCTATACACTACCCACCAGAGAGGTCTAGTGTTCCATTGTCGATCAAAGTGAGCCTGGACCACATTATGGCATCTGGAGATGAACCAGATGATAAAGATGTTTCGTCTGGGCTCTGCAGAACGGTAAGAGGCATGGCCGAATGGATAAAATCTACAGGTTTCTCTTGTCTAAATATGAAATCAAAAACACCAAGTGTCAACGTCTTGAAAGTATAGTTTTAATGTTTATAATGCGAGTCTTTTGTAATAGAGTAACGTTCACGTAGGAGCCCACAGAGCTTATGCTTTATTTTGAATTACCTAAACTTACATTTCTAGCTAATGGAAGAAATATCAGTTTCAATGTACAATATAACATCACCAATCAAGCATAGGTTTTTAATAAAATTAATTTGTTAATTTAGTTTAATTTTTTAGTGTAATTTAAAAGAAAAATGTTTGTCGACATTACAGATATTGCTAAAATAGGTTACTTAATTTTGGTATTTTTAAAGTTTATTGTTTGCAGTCATACTCAAAATCTCTTGCTAAATCTTTACTCATTATCATTGAACTCCAGATTTCTTCTTCTGAGACATCCATTCACAAGTGATTATTTTAAGATATAAGATTTGTTAATACTTTTAGTCATTATGATTATTCAACTTGATTTGTGCAAGTTGTACGGTGTCATTTTATCGAATTTATTGCTTCATGATCACAACGTTGGCGTTGTAGCTGACTATATATGTTAATTTTAGTAATTCAGCCTTTTGTTAGGATGGTGATAATACAAGTGCTGCATTTTTTTCTAGAGATTTTTGAGGACTTTGCCTAGCATGGCCAGGTGGTTAGGGCGCTCGACTCGCAATCTGTGGATCGCGGGTTCGAATCCCCGTCACATCAAACATGCTCGCCCTTTCAGCCGTGGGGACGCTATAATGTGACGGTCAATCCCACTATTGGTTGGTAAAAAGAGGAGACCAAGAGTTGGCGGTGGGTGGGGATGACTAGCTGCTTTCCTTCTAGTCTTACACTGTTAAATTATGGACGGCTAGCGCAAATAGCCCTCGTGTAGCTTTGCGCGAAATTCTGAAAAAAACAAACAACAAATTGAGGACTTTATAAACACGTTATATTCCGATTCTTGTGACTCGTAATTGTTTTTCTAAAGCAGCAGTGGTTATGATTCCAGTGACTAAATTTAATTTTATGATTATTATAATCACCACTTGTTTATGTGTTAGGGTTAGGAATTAAATTTTTGAGAATTGCAAGTCAGTTTTAATTGATATATCATCGTTTATCATAGAACACAGATCTTCAAACATCCTAGAACTGGAGTTGTATATTTTAGAAAGATTATGTAAGTACTACAATGCTTTAGCCAAATGATTACAGTATTTTCTCAGTTCTATTAGTACTTATAAAATATTAGTTCTTCAAGAAGTATTTAGGTCAGAAATATCGATACGTGCCCGGCATGGCCAGGTGGATAAGGCGCTCGACTCGCAATCTGAGGGTCGAGGGCTCGAATCCCTGTCCCACCAAACATGCTCGCCTTTCAGCCGTGGAGGCGTTATAAAGTGACGGTCAATCCCACTATTCGTTGGTAAAAGAGTAGCCCAAGAGTTGGCGGTGGGTGGTGATGACTAGCTGCCTTCCCTCTAGTCTTACACTGCTAAATTAGGGACGGCTAGCGCAGATAGTCCTTGTGTAGCTTTGCGCGAAATTCAAAAACAAACAAACGAACAAACAAATATCGATACTGACAATAAAAATGTAAAATCACTTTATATATCTCTTATAAATTCATAAGTGCTAATGATGCCTAAGGCCGCCATTTTTTACCACACTTTATAGTTTAGTAACTTTTGATGAAGTTTTGTAGAGTTAACATGTACGTGCCAGTCTCACACTCTCACCACTATGCATTTCAAAACTTTTGTCACTCTGATACTTTTATCTTTTTATACATCTTGATATGGCCTACCACTCAAACTTCCAACAAACTTTAGAATCAAAAAGTCAAGAGCTTTTTATCGTGGTTCGAAATCGATAATATACCTTAGCATTACAAGGTCCAGACGTAAATCATGGTTAGAACTCGGTTATTATACATGGTACATCTACCTTTCGAAAAGCCTTACGCTTAAGAAAAGTAGTTCCTTAAAATAACGATATTATAATAATTAAAAACTGGATAATAGAATACGCAATTTGGTTTGTTTACTTAGGTAGCATAACGAACCTCATGCACACTAACAGCTAACTTAAAAGTTTAGTACTGATTTTAATATATTTTATAATTCGTTTATCGCCATAAATGTGTAAGTTTAGCTTCAGTTTATTGTGGCTAATTAATTCTTGTTTTTGATTATTAACGGGCTTTCACTTACGTTATACCCCCATAAACAGACGAATCCGTTGATCTCTTCGAATAATATTCAGTTGTCGAATCTCGTCCGAATTCTTCGTAGCTTTTTTGTCGCTTTCGTTGCCGATAGAGACCAAAACCAATAATGACAAAAACGATTGCAACAACTCCTACTGCCACTATGGTCAATAATATTGGATCTCCTACAATACAAAAAGTTACGATAATTAATAAGTGATAATAATGCAAAAAAATAAAATAAAATAAACATAGATTTCAAACGGAAATTAAGGATCAGTTGTCAATGGAGTAAAATAATTTAAGTAACAAAACGTAAGGCAAAACAATGATAAAATAGCACATTACACTGTAAAATACAATACTAGTAAATGTTTTTGTTCTTTTTATGAAAAATAGAAATATTTCACCTCACAGTATGAAAAAGGATGTTACCTTTTATAGCAAACTGCAAAATAAATAAATAAATAAAATAAAGTGGCAGAGACTAATGTACTTCTCACTAAACTAAACAGACTAGAAGGACAGTGAAACGCACACGAAACTGCAAAAAACTAAGTGTAAGTCGAGATAAAGGGATAACAGATTCGTATTAAGTCATAAGGGCTAAGGCTGAGTCGAGATAAAAGACCAAGATATTCTCGTGAAGCCACGGAAATTAAGAGATAGTCGCAATAACGTAGTAATAGATTCTCATTAAGCCACGAAGACTAAGGCTGAGTCGAGATAAAGACCAAGATATTCTCGTGAAGCCACGGAAATTAAGAGATAGTCGCAATAACGTAGTAATAGATTCTCATTAAGCCACGAAGACTAAGGCTGAGTCGAGATAAAGAACCAAGATATTCTCGTGAAGTCACAGGAACTAAGAGATAGTCGAGTCAAGCAAACAGTATATTCTACAGCGAGGATTCTCAAATAGTGGTACGCGAATCACTGACGGTAGGTACATGGAAATAATGTCGATGTGCGTGAAAAACTTGATGTAAAAAATATAAAATTTGCGATAAACCCAAACTGAGCTTCTTACGTACGTACACACACCACCTTCCCAACTTCTAGAATCTTCCTCCGCCTCCATACACTCGACGGTATTTTCTTCTCTTGACATTGTTTGCTTCTTTCAGGACGAAGCCACACAATGGGCTATTTGCGATCTGTCCAACACGAATCGAACACCGAATTTTAGTGTTGTAAGTCCATAAACTTAATGGTGACCCACTGGGGGAGAGGACATCTTGAAATTGACAAAAATCGCACCAGACATTCGTCAATTGTGTTATAAAAACAATCACATCTCTCCCATTAATGGATAAGACTGAAAATATTAATTCTTTGCTTCTAAATTTTCTCGGTTTTCTTAATTAGGCTTAAAATTAGGCGTGGTTTTGTACTTTCATAAAAAAGTTTAAAGATATAGTGGTACACCAGACTGGAAAGTTTTAAGAGCCACTGTTCAAAACCAAATACAGTCTTGATAAAAATATTGGTACATTTTCACTAGGCTATAACTATTTAGAGAAAGTAAAAACAAATGATTAATATATTCTACATCAGAGACAGTGCATAACAACGAATTAAGATAAACATTAAAATTTGAATCATTAAGAAAAAGAATGAGTCATGGCAAACGATTAATATATTTTGCACTAAAATCAGGGACTAAGAGTGGCTTGAAAAAACGTCTAATATGTTTAGGAGGTGGATGATAAAAAAAGTAAACTTGATACCGAATAAATGCATCAAGAAACAGATATTAAGAAATCAATGTGAATTAATTACTCGCAAATTAAATACAAGGAAAATAGGATATCTAATGACTCTTAAATTTGTATTATCTCATAATATCTAATGACTTTTTCGAAATGGTTTCATCGATTTTGCACGTAAAAAAAAGGCGTTTGATCCATTGAAACCGCAGTATAAAGAATTAGATCACATAGAACAATATGTAACGATCTGGACGTATTTCATCTATAACAATGTCGAATGTATTTACTTTTTGAACAAAGAACAATCTCAACACAACTTAGATGTTGGCATGAATTTCTTTCGCTTTGACTATAACAGAACTGACTGGAACCCTGACCTGTCCATATTTATTCTCCAGTAGCGATGTCAGCAGATACAACTTTATCGATCAGTTTTTCGTATTGAACTAGACAGAGACAGGGGAGGTATATAAAGGATACGGACGCTCTTTTCAAGAGGCGTGGAATATTATGTCTAAACTGACAGACTTTTCAATAAATGGACAAACTTTTTTTATTCCAACTTTTCCAAACAAAACTTTTTCAAAAATGCATTTCTCACTTTGTGTAAAAGTTTGGAAAATATACCTTAAACTTTTTATTTTTGTTTCGTCTAATTTTTGCGTCAAGTACTATAAACGGACAGCTTAAAATCTGCTCGATAATGTCTGAAAATTTCTTTAAGACCGTTGTGAAACTGTACATTTCCGAGTCATCTGTATATACATTTTATCGTAGCTTAAAGTCATAAATTTTATGAAGTGATGCTACCCACCAATGTTATTTAATATACCGTTTTCTTAGATTTCACAGACCTGCAAAGCATTTACGGTATGGTTGAGGTATCGGACATCAGTCGTTGTCATGATTACTGGCCTATACGATCACTTGAATTTCATTAGTTAATCATTTTATTATTATAATATGCTGACTACTAATTTATGTATATCCTACATAC
>NW_013667231.1:180902-186432 GCF_000517525.1 Limulus polyphemus | reverse complement strand
CTACAGCTGCAATAATGCTGGAAAGGTGCTTTTCAACAGAGCAACTTGCATCGATTCTAGTGTTTGTTTGTTTTGGAATTTCGCGCAAAGCTACACGAGGGCTATCTGCGCTAGCCGTCCCTAATTTAGCAGTGTAAGACTAGAGGGAAGGCAGCTAGTCATCACCACCCACCGCCAACTCTTGGGCTACTCTTTTACCAACGAATAGTGGGATTGACCGTCACATTATAACGACCCCACGGCTGATAGGGCGAGCATGTTTGGTGTGACAGGGATTCGAACCCTCGACCCTCAAATTGCGAGTCGAGTGCCTTAACCACCTGGCCATGCCGGGCCCCTACATACTAACCTAGTGTCATATTTAAGGAAGTCCTGAGAAGAAGTTTATGTTGAAGCATGAGCCATGTGGTTAGAAACATAGGTATATTATCCATTCGTCTGAGTTATCAACCCATTCAGCCTTGAATTAACTATTTACTTGGTTTCAAGAGGCATGCAAGTTTTGCTGACTTATATGCTTATTTCATTGAGCGTGTTTTCAGTTAGTTGAATGTAAACATCTTCTTTTTTTCTCACACGTGGTTCATATCTCATTACTTTAGTGTTAGTTTGGTTTTCATTATAAGATTCTTTTTTCTGCCATGATGGATTACTAGAGATAGATAGGTATTACAGAGTCTTGTATAACTGTTGTGTTCCCTGATTCTAACTTTCTTTGATCTTTTTGTTTTCTCCAATGTTCTGGAGTCTACATTCAAAAGGAGATATTGTAATTGGTGGTTTTACTCTCCATTGAGTCTTTAGATGTACTGGTGTGTTCTAACTACGAATGCACTGTGTTTCAACTTCTGATTATTGTTCTGACTTTATGCTTTGCACATTACTTGTATGTTTCAGAGAGAGTTTAAAATATGAAATATTGTTGTGTGTCTCTGATTTTCTTCTTTCTTATTCTTCGTACTTATCTTCTTTGTTTCCTTTTGTATCAACTAAAAAAAAATAAAACATCTATAATCAGAGCGCTTTCAAAATGTAGACCATTCTTCATTGTTATCCCTCATCAAGGAGGGTCATAGCGATGTGTATTTCTTTATCCCTTGTAGCATCTTATATATTACACATTTTCTTCAGTTTGGAGACTAGTGACTTTTTTACGCCCGTCTCTAGAGTATTGATTTGATCTTTAGTCATGGTATTTACCATATCTGTGAGTTTCCTGTAAACTTCTGTGGTATATGAGTTAGTCATGAGTCTTGGTGACTAGAACGTTTAGTACAGGACTTTGTTATCTTTTTCCATTTCCATCGAGAAATATTGTCTGTTTAGCTGATCCTGAGATATTATCTGTATAATGTGTGGCGACATTACGAATGTATCGTCAACATATCTTAGAAAACTGTGGGGCTTAGAGTGACCGTTTTGAGGGAAATATCTGTAAAGTATTTCATACAGAGATTACTCAGTAATGATGAACCCTTATTTTTGTAAATGGTATTTATCTCTAAGTTGAAAGCAAGTTGTAATGATACAGAAAATAGTCAATTCTATCATCACAGAGATTGTCAACTGTTTAAAACTTTTTTTTTCAAACAGTTGGCGGAGCACCTGTAATATTTAAAGGGCTGGTACGTTAGTGAATACATTCAAACTGATCATTGTATATCGAGGTTACTTTGGTTATTCTTGCGATGTGTACAAAATGGACCGAGTTCTTAAGATGTGAGGATGTTTTTCGGTTGATGGTAATGTTATATCTACCATATATCTAGGTAAATGAAAGATTACAACAGACCCAGAAACTCGAATTCTTTCGAATAGTTGACTCTTTTTTTCTCTATAGAGTAGCTGATAATGGCAAAAAAAAAATGAGCTTATAACAAAATAAACTAACACTAAAATAATGGGATATGAACCATATTTGAGAAAACAATGAGGATAAAAGAAGACTTTATATTCAACTAACTGGTAACACGTATAATAAAAGTCTTCAAAATCTGCATACTCATGAAGAACAATAGTCAAGTATTCGAAATCACTCGAGTTTTTGGGTCTTTTGAAAGCTGTTTGATTTTTCGTGACCCTTTATACTAATTCTTTCATTATAAGCAAGGGTGAAATTGTGAATCTCGACCGGATGAAATAGGATAGCCTTGAATGTAGCTTTAGGTAGACTATAGTTGCGTTCAGTGTTACGTACTATTAGTTGTTCTGTTCATTTTGATGTTTCTTTAGAAGTTCATTTGGTTTTTCTTTTGTGTTAGTTGCAATGGCAGTCTTCCACTAGTTTTTGGAGCTGTTTGTGTATTCTTCTTTGTCCACGATTACAGCAGCATTGCCTTTCTTTCACGTTAGAACTGTCATGATGTCGTTTTCCTGTGGACTCCATAGGGCAGTCTTTTCTGTTATAGAGTGGTATAGTAGTGAAGTTTACGTTCATTGTTTTTTAGAGTAACACCTTTTTGCTATTTTCTTTACTTCCAAATATTTATACTAAAGCATCATTCTATTTCCTCTTTCGCTATATTATTTACTTCCGATGAATTATCGTCATTATTATTAGACGTCGAAGATTTTTTCTCGTTGATTCTTTTTTTTATTCTTATATTCATATTCTTACAGTTCGATGATCTGTTTCATATAATTCTGTTCATTTTTTCTATTCTTTTGTATGCTCTGATCCCGGTGCTTTCAATCAATAATAACACTTTATTTTTTCATATATTGTTTGATTCACGTACATTGTTTATGATTTTTTTATTTTCAATGCTTTATAATAAGATTTAATCTGTTTCATTTTTCATATATTTAACATTTCTATGCATTGTGATCAATATTACATTTGTTTAGTCGTTTCTATTCTTTAAGTTTGGTACGTGCTTCTGTTTATTTTCTTACAATCTTTAGAATAAATTATTCTACTCGTTGCCTGTAAAATTGACGCTTCACTAGACCTAGAAAACTCTGACGGACAAGTCTGAAAACTGACGGGACATACGTCTATCATATCGATCAGGACGTGAGCTATCGGTTGAGGCTCGAGTTACGTGACTGAGGATCAGATTATCTCTGGCGCATGTGCAGTGTGGCGTTTATCAATCTATACCTGACATTATTAAAAATTCCAGTAACATCTTGGGCTAATACATATTGTGATTACTAGCTTTTGTAGGACAAGACTAATATACATGAAGTACAGTAATCAATACAATTTTTGAGGACTGTAGAACGTGCATTGTTAAAATATTTTGCAGACTTGTAGTAGAAGCATTTTGTTTATTCTGTACACAAAATACTAAGTTGCTATAGATTTTGTAGCCGGACTGCTGTCCAATCTAATCCAAGTGTACTAATCCAATGAAACTCATTATCGACTGCGATATTTTAAATATGATGAAATATAAACCCCCGTAATTATACAGGGGGTTTAGTACGCTATATTAAAACGATTTTGAATATGTAAATCAGCAAAATCACAGTCGATATAAAGTTGCGGTGTATCAGAACTACAATTTGTATTGTATGGCGTTACGTAGGGAGTGTGATGCCACAGAATATTGATCGATTTTGGAAAGGGTATATAACAACCCTTTACGGCGCAAAACATTCATACACTCAGATCATAAAGATGTGTTTAGGTCGGGGATTTAGAATTTACAACACGGAGACATTCCCTGCACTTTATGGCATTGGAAAACAAAATAATATGAATCACATGTGGCGAGGACCATTAAGAAAAAGGCTTACAAGTAGTCGTACCTCTAGTCGAGGTAAGCAAAGTGCGGCGCCTTATAAACAGTGTGCATCCACTAACACAAAGGTCAGTGGCATGAGCTTTCCACGTGCTTCAAGCAACAGTACGCAGTGGGGTCAAAAAGGATCTCTTTCTGGAAAAGCAACACAAGTCATAAGTAATATGCACACAAATTGCTTGCACGACATATCTGATGTTGAAATGTTGCATACTTCAAGCGGCTAGGAAGTGAAATGCTTATTAACATTGTTTCGTATAAAGACATAATGGTCAAGTCGCCGGACGCAGGGCCTAAGGATTTGTGTGCGATCAGACTGTTGAAGTGGGCGCTGGAAAACCGTCGTCTTCGTACATTTCATAAATTATAGAAACATCAGAGAGGCGGGATGTGCTTCGGACATGATAGTCTTACGATGGAGCTTTTGCAGTGAAAACTACGCTGCAGGGCTACTGTCAAGATGAATGGCCGTCAGATAGAGCATGACCGGACGTGGTGACATACAAATGATGTTAGACTGACTAATGATTTATATATATATACTCGTAAATGAAGAACCACCAAAGTGAACACAGAATTCAATATTGAATGATGAAGAGGAGGCACTTCGTTTATCATTCAATACTGATTGGTATAGGAACACCACACTTGACAAGTTACTGGATGCTAATGATCAAAGAGCAGCTACATTTGGCATGTCATTGTACTTCACATATCCTGACATTGGATCATTTGTGGGAGTCAAGATCACAGACTGTTTTTTGAATAGTGTGTCAGATCTAAATCAAGGGTCAGTTTCTTAAAGATATATCAAAACATGGGGTGGCCTTTTAGGTTTCAACTTTTAGTCCTTCCATTATCCTGTTATTTTTGTTTCATTTATGTTGCCAATCAGTACGTCTACTCGTATTTAATTTATCTCATTAACTGTGCAGTTCCCTATTACTCGGGCTGGCCGTGGCCTAATGGTTAACGTGCCTGGCTGCGTATCGCAAGGTCCAAGGATTGAAAAACGATGCCTCTCATCGCCCTTCAGTTGTGGGCGCGTTATAAAATTACAACCAACTCCGTTAATCGGTTTCTGGAACAAGATAAAGCTTTTATGGCAGCGGGAGCCACTGACTGCCTGCCCTCACTCCCTCTGATCGGTAGTTCAAAAGTATGGACGGCTATACCTGAATCCTAGGCATTTTAACCCAGCCGTTTAGCCTAGGTACGAATAAAGTACCATTCCATTTAGATTGAAAAACCAATACGAACCTTTTAGTCCCCACTTATATTACATAATTGTTGACGCAGGTAAGAAAACAATGTACTAAGATAAATTATTTTTATTCTCTCTGTATAAAAAGACAAGAATCTTCTAAAATAAGGCCTTAAATGTGTAAATTAAATAGTTTATCTTATATATACATATAAAAGCGATACAGTTAATAGATCGGATTGGGCATGGCTTAGCGGTTAGCTTGTTCGGACCGTGGGCTTATGGTTCGCATCCAATTGTCACAAAATAGCGTTCCGCAGTCTAGAACTATGGGGGCTCTATAAGAGCGACGGTCAATCCTTACTATTTTCTCAGACAAGAATAGCCCAACAGTAAAAACTGGATGCCTTTGATTAGCTGCCTTCCCTCTAGTATATCAGTTCAAAATTAGGGACAGCTATGCATGTGCAGACAGCCCTTGAACAGCATTGTGTGAATAACCAACAAATATATTAATTAGTAGAATAGTATCGTAAACACCCACTACGTTTAATTTTAGTACAAGGTCTTAATCAAA
>NW_013667231.1:179305-180892 GCF_000517525.1 Limulus polyphemus | reverse complement strand
ATAGGTGACTAAGACAGCCCTTCGAACAAGCATTGTGTAGAATAACCAACAAATAATATTAAATTAGTAGAATAGTATCGTAAACACCCACTACGTTTAATTTAGTACAAGGTCTTAATCAAAATAATTTGGTTTATATTGAATCATTACATGCTTCATAAGCACACAAAACCAGCGAATGCACAATATATATATATATATAACTAAAAGTTGGTTATGACTTTCAACTGAAATTTCAATGCAGCTACAGTATCTGAAGCACTACACTGTTGTTAACTACATCATTAGGAATAATGGTCGAATTAAGAAAATAATTAGAGGGCTATTTTAAGTCTGTTAGGCGTCGCAGTTTCCAAAGAAGCACCGATCCAAAAAATTAACTCGGTGAAGACTGTCTACATTCATAAAGTGTCGAGTACGGTATGTTGAAACGAAGCGAGCCTTAATGCTGTATAATTTTGTATAAACAACACTAAATATATAACATGAATCGAAGTTATTTTTAGTATTTTAATGGCAATGCTGAACCTTAAAACGTAAACTTGAGCTCCAGTAACTGTAGTAATCATTCTGTTGTACCCTTAACATTCAAGATAATCTATTTTTCGTCAGTAATTACCCTATTTTATGTCTGGAAGCACTTATAACTGTTTCACTGGTATTGATCGAATACTATACTTACAGGTAAAGCTAGAACAACTACGTATGTTATAATGTTTACTTAAGAGCGCACCGAGTGTAAAGTTTAAAGAAGTATAAATTTATAGAAAGATACGATATTTTCCTTAATTTATAAATTACGTTTTAAAACGAAGTACACACTGGCGTGTTTCTATTTTCTTAATTCTCATTTAAAAAGCCTTACAAAATCATCTGTTAAGCAATATACAAAATATAAAAAAAAAACGAATATTAATAAACTAAAATTGTTAGTGGTGTATTATTTAAATATTTAAAAATTTAAACATACATGATCAGAATATGTTTCTTAAAAATATCTTGCTGATACTGAATTAAAACTGTGTCGATACTAATTATGTTCACAAATAGATATATTTAATACAGAAAATAAACAGCATTTGCCATTAGAAAGCAGTGTGATGTTCATGAAACAAAATCATGTTAATAATAGTAATAACACTAGTACACGTCTTGTAGCTTGTCAATCATGCGATAGATCACAAACAGTTATATGAAAACTGTCATTAAAATATCAATAGTATTTTAACAACCGTAATAGATATTAGAACGTAGACAATATTATAAAAATTATAATATTAGAACACTGACAGTATCTTAAAAGCTGTAACACTAAAACACGGACAGTGTTTTAGAAGCTGTAATAAAATAACACAGACAGTATCTTCACATCTACCTCGCTAGAAAAAAAACGGTATTTTTACTATGCGCTAGAATACAGTCGGTTAGTTCCCACATATGCCACTACATACAACTGTTAGTTATCATATATACCGTTAGAAGACAGTTACCAGATATGCCACTCGAAGATGGTTAATTACCAAATATTCCATTAGAACACAGTTAGTTACCAGATATGCCACTCGAAGATGGTTAATTACCAAATAT